>NW_027225000.1:45000-71971 GCF_041296235.1 Equus asinus
GGCTCTCGGCGGCCTGGGTGGGCTCCCCGGCCTCCGTCGGCTCCAGAGACCCCGCGGACTCGCGGGTGCGGCTCCCCGGTGGCCGACGCCCTGCCGGGTCGACCGGCGGCCGGGGCCCGGGCCCGGGCCCGGGTTCCGGCGGCGGCGCGGGTCGACCAGATGTCCGCGCGGGGCGCACGCTCCTCACGGAGCCCCGAGGGCTACGCGGAGGCCGCGGACGAGCAGCCGCGAGGCCGCCGGGGCCGCCGCCCTGCCTGGTCGACCAGCTGTCCGGCTCGGACTTGGTCCCCGGACCGGGGCGCGCGGGTCGACCAGATGTCCGCGGCGCTCGGGGCCGGGTCCCGGGGCTCTGGGTGCTCTGGGTGCTCTGGGTGCGCTCCCGGCCCTCTGTCGGCTCCGAAGGCCCCGCGGACTCGTAGCCACGGGGTCCGGCGGCGCGCGGGTCGACCAGATGTCCGCGCCGAGCGCCGCGGGGACGCGGGGCTCTCGGCGGCCTGGGTGGGCTCCCCGGCCTCCGTCGGCTCCAGAGACCCCGCGGACTCGCGGGTGCGGCTCCCCGGTGGCCGACGCCCTGCCGGGTCGACCGGCGGCCGGGGCCCGGGCCCGGGCCCGGGTTCCGGCGGCGGCGCGGGTCGACCAGATGTCCGCGCGGGGCGCACGCTCCTCTCGGAGCCCCGAGGGCTACGCGGAGGCCGCGGACGAGCAGCCGCGAGGCCGCCGGGGCCGCCGCCCTGCCTGGTCGACCAGCTGTCCGGCTCGGACTTGGTCCCCGGACCGGGGCGCGCGGGTCGACCAGATGTCCGCGGCGCTCGGGGCCGGGTCCCGGGGCTCTGGGTGCTCTGGGTGCTCTGGGTGCGCTCCCGGCCCTCTGTCGGCTCCGAAGGCCCCGCGGACTCGTAGCCACGGGGTCCGGCGGCGCGCGGGTCGACCAGATGTCCGCGCCGAGCGCCGCGGGACCGCAGGGCGCTCGGCCTTCTCGGAGGCTCGAGGGCTCCGGCGACCCGGCGGACGAGCAGCGGCGAGGCCGCCGTGGCCGCCGCCCTGCCGGGTCGACCGGCGACCCGACCCCCGTGTCTCGGGGGGGGGGGGGGGGGCGGGTCGACCAGATGTCCGCACCGAGCGCCGCGGGGCCGTGGGGCCGCGGGGCGCTCGGCCTTCTCGGAGCCCCGAGGGCTCCCTGGAGGCTGCGGACGAGCAGCCGCGAGGCCCCCGGGGCAGCCGCCCTGCCGGGTCGACCGGCGGCCCGGCCCGGACTCGGGCCCCGGGTCCCGTGGCGCGCGGGTCGACCAGATGTCCGCGCCGAGCGCCACATGGCTGCGGGTCGCTCCGGCTTCTCGCAGTCCCGAGGGTTCCGCGGGCACGTAGCTGCGAGACCCGGGCGGCTGCCCTCCGCCCGGCTCACGGGGCGCTCGTGTCCATCAGCTGGTCGTGCGGAAATCCCGTGGTTGGCCTCCCTCCCTCCCTCCCTCCCTCCCTCCCTCCCTCCCTCGTCCAGCCGCCACGTTTTCGGGGTTCGTGCGACTGGGATGAAATAGACCTTCCCAACGTCAATCGGAGATCATCCATCATACCTCTCGAGTCCCCAAAAGCCAAGAAACACGCCAACCAAAACGCTTTTATTATGCCAACGGTTCCCGTTTTCATTCCTATCGTTTAGGGAGGTTTGGTGGCAGCAGCGGCCGAAAGCAAAAGGAAACCCGAGGAAAGCGGCTCCATCCACCAGGGCTGTGTCTCATCGGTGCCGACGCAGGAGGGACGGGCTTCGTTCGTTCGTTCGCTGCGGCCCAAATTCCCGGGCCGCCCGAGGACCGCTCGCACCGGCCCGAGGGAGGGAGCCCCGGCAGGCAGGATGCCTCCGGGGAAATGGCCAAGTCGACCGCGCGACCCACAACCCGCCCGACTGGGGGCGAGAAGGAGCATGGAGGAGGACTCCGTCCCCTAGTCGGCAGACGGCCCCGGGACAGGGACGTTCGCCAAAACCTCCCCAAGGCCGCTTTCCGTGACCGAGTCGGCCTCCCCGCCTGTACTCGTCCCGGCCCGAGAAACGAGACGCGGGGTGGATCGGGACCAGGCCACGCACCAGGCCGGCCGGCGCGCCATCCTCCCTCCCCCGACCTGACCTGACCTGGACGAACGCCTCCCCATCGCCCGCCCCCGCGAGGCTGATCCGTCCGGCCGGTGAGGAGGCCGCTTGTCGGGCGCCACCTGCTGCCCGGCATCCTCTTATATAGTGTTCGAGGAGGTCGACCAGGTGGCCCGGCCTGGATTGGGGGGGGGGGGGGGCGCGGGGTGCGGTGTCCCGGGCGGCGGGGGACGGGGGGGGGTAGGAGTGGAGAGGGAAAGGTGGGCGTGGAGAATGCCGGGGTCGGGGGTCGGCGCGGGGCGGGGCGGGAGTTGGGGATGGGGAGGGGCGGGAGGCCGTCTGGACATGGAGGGTCGGAAGAGCGGTGGTGACAATGATTTTCATTATCATTTAGAAAGAAGAACGTGGACTTCTTTAGAGGAGTCCTTTGAATAGCTTCTCCATTTAGTTAACATACATCCAAATGGAGGTCGGGAAACTTGGGTCCTGTTAACATATGGATGGAAGTGGAAAGAACTATCGCGATGACCGTCCTTGTGTTTCTTTTATTTTTTCTTTCTTCCTGCTCCCCAAAGCCGCCCCCCCCACCCCCGCCCCGCCCCGCCCCGCCCCGCCCCGTCCCGTCCCGTCCCGTCCATAGTTGTAGGTTCCAGTGGTAGGTCTTTCGCGTTTCTGCTATGTGGGACGCCGCCTCGGCGTGGCTTGAAGGGCGATGCTGGGTCTGGGGCTGCGCCCAGGATCCGAACCGGTGAAAACCTGGGCCGTCGAAGCCGGGGGCCGGGGTGGGGGGCGCTACTTGACCGTTCGTCCACGGGCTCGGCCCCCGGCCCCTTGTTTTCTAGGGAGAGAGACAGAGAGACCCGATCCATTTTCCCTTGGCCTCTAAAGCGTGCGTGTGGTCGAAAGGCGACAGAGAGAGGGGTTCTGGTCCAGAAAGCCCCGACTGCGCCGCCGCGGGGATCGGTCGGTTCCGCCCGAACCGTCCGAGTCGGAAAGGAACGGACAGCTTTCCTCCTTTGGGCCCCTGACTTGGGACCGACAGGGGAAGAGGAACAGGCCTCTCTCCCTCACACCCTGGCCCCTTCCTCCAGGACGCCCTCCTTCTAGTCAGCCCGCCTCTGGCTTTTCCACACGCCGACGACCGCTCGTCGGCATGGACCCACCTTCCTTGGGGGACACCACCACACGACTCTCCCACTCGTCTGCCTGCCTTTCGTTGGCGTCGCTGCCAAAGGCGAGGGGTAGGGGTGGCGGTGGCAGGGACGGCAGGGGCCCAGCGGCTCTCTGGCGGGTGAGGAAGTCTTGCTGGTTCTCCTAGGTCGGTGATCTTTCTCGATCTCCACACACATTCTTCGTTTGGGGAGCCAAGAGACGCCCTCTGAGGAATCCCTATGGCCAGGGTCGATCACTTACTCGCTCACTGCCTCGGCCTCGGCCTCGGCCTCTGTCAGTCTTGTCTCTCTCCCTCCCTCCCTCCCTCCCTCCCTCCCTCCCTCCCTCCCTCGTCGGTCTCTGTGTGTGGACGTCTAGGTGGAGGCGAGGCAGGGAGGCCACCCACCCACCTACCTCGTGGTTTACCACACGCTCTACACGGAGGTAGAATTCCCATCCCACCGAATCCATCCTTTCCACGGGGCACAAGCCAGTGGCCTTCGGGAGTCTCTCTCCCCAAGGTGGCGCATCCGTCATGGCTATCTATTTCCAGAAGGTTTCCGTTTCCATCCCCTCCCCCCGAAAGAAAAAACGGCCCCACTCCCGGATCTGCCCCACCACGATCACCACCACCGCTGCCGCCGCCGCCGCCGCCGCCGCCATCTGCTGTCGCCCTCTAGGGTTGGACCGTTCTAGCTCTCTCCTCTGTGTGGAATCGCAACGTAGGTCGCCTTGGATGTCTGGCACCTCTCACTTAGCAGAAGGTTTTGGAGGCTCAGGCTGGGCCACGCTTTGGCCCGGGTCAGTGTTCCGTTCCTCTGGACGGCTTCCTCGTTTTCCACGAGAAGGAGCCGTGAAGACGGAAAGGAAGGGCGGATGGATGGCTTTTCCCGTGCTACCGAGTCCCTCTCCCCTTTTCCCCAAAGCGTGAGGGGCGGTCGAGAGGATCGTCTCTGATGACAAAAGTCAGAGGCACCCCGGGTCAGACACCGTGCGAGGCGTTGGTGTGTTCTCGAGAGGAGAACACGTCCCCGTCAGCGTTTCCTGTCGTTCTCGTTCCGAAAGGATTCACGCGCCACCCCGTCTCCCTCAAGGTCTTAGGGCTGTCGTGCTCCGCAGCCGTCACGTGTCGTGGATCCTGGGCACCACCACGCCACCCCGCCCCCCCCCCCCCCCCCCCCGCCATAGCTGTCGATCGCTATGTGGCACGCCTACGTTTGCCCAAAAGAGCAGTCCGATGGACAGCGTGGTGCTTTTCCCAGCAGGCAGGCAGGTGAGAGTCACCCCTCTAGAAGGTTTCCAAGCCCCGTTCCATTCTCAGAGGCAGCTCCTTTGGCCATCAAGGAGGCAGGCGATGGGGGTGGGGGTGGGGATGGGGATGGGGCAGGGGCCTCTGTCCCTCTGTCGCGGTAGAAATGATTGGGAAAGGAGGGACGATGGGCGTAGGTCGACCATCCTGGGCGGTGGTGCTTTGGGAGCTTTTTCTAGAAGAAGGAGCGAACGGCGTTCCCTGGGAAGGGAGGAAACCAGAGGAGGTCCCCCTCAGACCGACCTGGCACGAGAAGGACACACACTCTCTCTCTCTCTCTCTCTCCCTTTTCTTCCTGACTTGAAATCAGGAGACAAAACTCCCCTGCCAAAGGGGCCCTCCCAAAACGGGGAGTGAGGAAGACCTCCTTCTCTTCACGGCTGAAGTTCTCCCTGCCTTTCCTGGACGGGAAGGATAGCACCTACGCCCGCTGCCGTCGGTGACTTTTAGTCCCCCTGGAGAGGAAGAAATTCTTTCCCGTGGCCGAACCCTGGCGGTTCGTTCGTGCTGCAGAGGACGTGACCCTCTCTGACACACCCAGGAACCTCCTCGCTCCGGGTCGAGGAGAGGGAGTTCTGTTCTGTGGTTTAGAATGGTGCTTAAAAAGGGATGTCGCTTACAAAGGGTCCTCGTCCCCCTTCCTAAACCTAAACGGACGGCTCGGCTCGGAGGCGTGAGATACGTTTCGCATCCTCCTCGTCGTCTTCACTCAAAGTTTTATTGGAGTTTGGAAGATTTTATTTTTTGTCTTTCCTTTTTCTCCCCAAAGCCCCCCGGTACGTAGTTGTGTGTTCTTCGCGGTGGGTCCTTCTAGCGGTGGTATGTGGGACGCCGCCTCAGCGTGGTTTGATGAGCAGTGCCGTGTCCGCGCCCGGGATCCGAACGAACCGATGAAACACTGGGCTGCCTGCAGCGGAGCGCGCGAACTTAACCACTCGGCCACGGGGCCAGCCCCTTACTGGATTTTCAAAACAACTCCGGGGGCCGGCCCGGTGGCGCGGCGGTGAAGTTCGCACGTTCTGCTCCGCCGGCCCCGGGTTCGCCGGTCCGGATCCCGGGCGCAGGACCCGGCACCGCTTGGCGAGCCACGCTGTGGCAGGCGTCCCACCTGGAAAGTAGAGGGGGATGGGCACGGATGTCAGCTCAGGGCCAGTCTTCCTCGGCCGACAGAGGAGGATTGGTGGCAGATGTTCGCTCAGGGCTCATCTTCCTCAAAAATAAAATAATAAATCGATTCGATAAAATGTCAAATAACACAACCGCGGGATCACGCTTAGAGTCACCCTTGGCCCGATGATGCCACTCCCCACCCCCCCCACCCCCCTGCCCCCCACCATTTGGAGGTGCCGTCAGTGGGATTCGTTCCTGTTTGTCCATCTTTCTTCCTCTTTTTTTTTTTTTTTTTTAAAGACTGGCACCCGAGCTCATTGCCAATCTTTTCTTTTCTTTTTATTCCTCCTCCTTCTTCTTCTTCTCCCCAGAGCACCCCAGTACCTAGTTCTATATTCTCTTTGAGGGTCCCTCTGGTTCTGCCGTGTGGGACGCCACCTCAGCGTGGTTTGATGAGCGGTGCCGTGTCCGAGCCCAGGATCCGAACCTTCCAAGCCCCGGGCCGCTGAAGCGGAGCGTGCAAACTCAACCGCTCGGCCACGGGGTCAGCCCCTCCCTCCCTCCCTTCCTTCCTTCCTTCCTTCCTTCCTTCCTTCCTTCCTTCCTTCCTTCCTTCCTTCCTAAGGAGGAGGAGGCAGGCACTGTGTGAAGTCGCCAGTGAGTCTGTGGAAAGAGACGGAGGATTTCCCATGGGAAGCCGGGGCGGGGGACACGGACCGATGTCGTGCGAACTTGAAGGTGAAAGATCAAAAAACCCACACACGCCTAGAGCGGCGGGTTGCCCGTTAGGAGTTTGCTTGCCGGGCCCATAACGCAGGGCTCATCGATGAGCCAAACCGTCCGTGATCCTCAAGCAGTCTAGTAGGGTTAGAGAAAGGAGGGGGGCACTCTTTCTGCCCCAGATGAGGCGAGTTTCTCAGACAGCCACCCTGCCCCAACATCTTCCCTCCCTGCCTCCCGGCCCTTGGTGGACTGCGGCCTAAGGGTGGGGGAATTGAAGAAAGCCGTTCAATGGAAAAAAGCCCGAGGCCATGGGAGAGAGCTTCCTGCACTTGAATGAAGCCCTGACGCCAGGCCCATCGGAATGAATGGGCCTGACCTCCCCTCCCCCCTCCCCCCTCCCCCCTCCCAGGCTGGCGACTCGGCAGTGGAAGGCTAGGGGTTTCTTCCGAAATGGTGAACCGGCCCCCTTGTCCACAGGAAAACCACACACGGGTACAGCCTAGGCCGGATCTCAGGGTACAGCCTAGGCCGGATCTCAGGCCAAGTCGTCAGGGTGGCAAGATGATGGCGGATGAGAGGAAACTTGTTCTGGGACCGCACCGCCCCCCCCCCATCGCCTCTCTGGCTGAGAAGAGGGCTGGGGAGCGGTGAGGGTCAGGGGGAGAGTGGGGGCGGGGCCGGGACAGGGACCACCGGGCAGTAGGACGGGAGTAGCCCTGAGGCCTGCCTGCCTGCTTCCTTCCCTGCCGGCGCAGGGCTGAGAGAGGCACGGGGCACGCTGGCTCCTGCCCCTTCACTCATTCGGGAAGCCTCCTGTTGTTGCTCCTGAGGTGCCGGCTGCGGTGACAGACAGAGCAAAACTCCTCTCTCTGTCTATTTCTTCAAAGGCCCGAGTCTGAGCTACGACAGATTCCCCTGTGGCTCAACCCGCAACCTCCCATCCTGCCAGACCAGACCCCTTGTCTAAAAACCTCCACTGGAGGAGCTCTTCCACCTGACTCGGAAAGGAAACACCAGCCCCGCCTCAGCCTCACACCCACCACCACCACCACCACCCGCCCCCCCCCCCCCCGCCCCACTCTCCTCCGGACCCAGATACCTAACAGAGGGAACAAAAATCCAAAAATCCTGCTGCTCTCCTTCTACCACCTCCACTTCAGAAGAGTCAGTCTCCCCCGAACACCTCAGACTCTGTGACTTCCCGCGGCCTCCCTTTCCCCGTCCCCATTCTCTCCCCGGACGGGCCCCATCTTACACTTGAACGACAGCTCCACCGCTCGGGGCAGCTGGACACGATGTCCCAAAGTGGCCCGGACGGTAGCCTGGTCGATTCCAAAGGACCCACGCACGCAGTCGGCCATAAACGTGGTGTGGAGATCGTGGACGTTTGCGGGCCTCTGATGAAATCGCTGCTCCGGGGACCCCGGCGTCTAGGACCCGTCTTCTCCGTGTTCTTCACACCGTTGCTCCTGGGCCGGTTATTCTCTTCCCTCTCACTGACCTTAACGTTTTGTCTCTGCCATTGAATTTTGACTGTGCGAATGTGACTTGCCGCTGTAGGGCTGCGTGGATCTCTCAGGCATCCTGCTGTGCCGTGCGGGGGGAGGGGGGGGAATCCTTGGTGGGTGGGTCGATAGACGTCCCTTTGGTTGTGCCCTGGAGGGGAGAGACAGAGGGGACGACTCAATCCACCACGAACGCTGATGTCGCTCCGATAAACCTGTAGCGGTGATTCTAGTTTATGGCCCGTGTCCTGAAAATAACTTCCCGAAGGGCCAGCCCGGCGGCACAGCGGTTAAGTTCGCACGTTCCGTTTTGTCAGCCAGGGGTTCGCAGGTTCGGATCCGGGGTGCGGACGTGGCGCCGCTTGGCGAGCCACGCTGTGGTCAGCGTCCCGCCTATCAAGGGGAGGGGGATGGGCACGGATGTTAGCTCGGGACCACTCTCCCGGGGCAAAAAGAGGAGAATTGGCAGCAGGTGTCAGCTCGGGGCTCGTCTTCCTCGAAAAATAAATTAATTAAATAAATAAAAACAACTTCCCAAACCTCTCTGATAACTTGAAGCTTTGAAGTTTTGCGAGGTGAAATCAGGTGATAAAAAAGTCCACGGACGGGGGCGGCCCCGTGGCCGAGTGGTTAAGTTCACAAGCTCCCCTTCGGCGGCCCAGGGTTTTGCCGGTTCAGATCCCGGGCACGGCACGGACACGGCACCGCTCGTCGGGCCGTGTGGAGGCGGCGTCCCACATGCCACAACTGGAAGGGCCCTCAACTAAGATAGACAACTATGTCATGGGGGGGATTGGGGGAGAAAAATCGGGAGGGGGGAAAAAAAAACAGAAACGGAAGATTGGCAACAGGCGTTAGCTCTGTGAGGGCCGATCTTCCTCACCCAAAAACTAAAGTGAGATGAAATCAAATAAAGCGAAGGAAAAGATAAACCTATGAAATCCCATGTTTCTAAAAGTGGCCAAGTGTTTAGAAATTGGCCAAGCGACGGAATGCTCATGGGAAGGACAGTTCCTAATTGCTGGCTTCTTAGTTTTCACCAAAATTAAGGTTCGTGAGGGTTAAAAAATCTACTTAACAAATGCGATGAAAGCCACTAGGCCGGCCCGGTGGCGCGCTGGTTAAGTGTGCCTGTTCCGCTTCGCCGGCCCGGGGTTTGCCAGTTCGGATCCCGGGGGTGGACGTGGCACCGCTGGGCGAGCCACGTGGTGGTAGGCGTCCCACATATGAAATAGAGGAAGATGGGCACGGAGGTTAGCTCAGGGCCAGCCTTCCTCGGCAAAAAGAGGAGGATTGGCAGCAGTTAGCTCAGGGCTCATCGTCCTCAAAACAAAACAAAACAAAACAAAACAAAAAGCCACTAAAAGTGAATATGGGAAACATCTTTGTGTTCAAGGAAAGTGAGATGGCTGCCTTCAGGCAAGAGGGCCTAAAAAGTAAAGATCGTTTTGTCTGTGAAAAGGTGATCAAAGTTTCATGGGGAAAATAATCTGAGAAAAAGGCCTGTTCGTGGTCAAGTGGCCTAAAATTGGAACGAGTGGACAGATAGAAATGGCGAGCGATAGGATCTATGGGAGTCTATGAGGAAGCCATTGGGTGTCGGCCTAATTCGGCCTGACAGTGTTTTTCGAAAAGGGCCTGACGTGGCCGTCGAGCACGCATCGCATCCTAGATCCGCTTTACACATTTCCTACGGCAAGAACCAATGCCCTTAAGGGAAAGGAGCAGCTTCCCCGTGCTCGGGCCTTTCCTTAAGGAGAGGCATCTTTCCTTAGGCTAGGAGCGGATGGTTGCGCTCACCTTTGACCATCCGGCTCCCCTGTGACCACCCAGGCCCAGACAACAGACCTGCCACCCAGCAGTGTCTGTCGATCGCTGTGCCGACAGAGCAGTCTCGCGACTATCATCCAAGGGACCTTTCGATCCTATGTGAAACGTCCTCTCTGGGGGTCTAGAAGCACTCTGTACACCCCACTTCCCGGGCACCCTCTCTTCCTTCGGGAAGAAAGGCCCCGGGCCACAGTCCTCACATTTTAGCTCAGAATAAACGCACCCCGATTTTCACGGATAGATTGGTTCCGGATTATTTCCGTCGACAGAATGGAATCAAGTCAATGAGTTTCAAGATCGGAGGGAAGCTGATGCAAAATCAGAATTTGTTTTTCTCACTCCCGAAAGGATACTTTTCTCTAACTTCTAGTCTCCTCCTGATAAAGACATTGGAAAAGGTTTCTCTTGACCTCTGAGGGAATCGACACCAAAGACAGAGATCCTCCATTTTGTCAGAATGATTTCCTAGGCCTCCAATGGAGGAGGCCTCCCTCGGACGGGAGCTCAGCTTTTGTTTTGCAACAGTTTTCCTCTCTCTGCTTGCCTTTAACATCTCCTTTCCCGTTCTTCTTTTTTGGAAGGGAAATACGTGCACCGCTGGGGAAAAAAAAAAAAAAAGAATTTTCTAAATGACCAAAGAAGATCTACGACTGTTGTTATTTTGGTTTCACGGAGCAGTTCCACGTCCACATTTACTCCATTTTAAACACCCACACACACTCACAGCACGGCGCTGTGAGGATGTCCCGGGGAACTCGATTTGTGGAGGGAATGGCTGTGAGGTCTCTGCCCCCCAACCCCCACCATTTGGGTGCTTCTGCTTGTTGATGAGGACGGGAAGCCCTGCTGAAATCCATATTCTTATCACCACACGTGCATCTGCACCCATGCTCCCCCCCGTGTGTCGTCTTTGGGCTTTGCTGTGGCCCCGTGCGGAGGGAGACCTGTTTTGTGTTGTAAACTTTTCCGCGGCCAAGCGGCTCGGTCCTTTCCTCTACGACTTGTGGGCTCTGTCTGTCCGTCTGCCTTAGAGAGACCCTCTGGGCCGGAAGTGACAGGCTGCACACAATTCCTGACAGACTGCGGACAATTCCTCCGTCGTCACGGTCCTTCTCTGATGACGTGCATGGTTTCGGTTTGACAGCGACCCCCACCCCCCACCCCGCCGTGATTTTCTAAGTCCTCCCGGGAGCCCGGGAAGTGCTCGGGCCGCTCCGGGAAGCGGGGGCCGGCAGCCCCGGCCTGCCCCGTGGCATCTCCGGGGACTTTTCCACCTCTGTCCGCGTCAGCCAGCCGGCAGCCCCGCGCCCGGCCCGGCCCAGAAGTCACGTGGGGAGTCTGTCCCCTTCCTGGCAAGCCCACCCACCCCACCCCCCTCCCCGCCGATTTTCCAACACCTCCTTCTGCGCCCAGGGTTGCCCTGTGCTGCCTGGGAGCTCCGAGGTGGACACCCTGGGGCCTCACGTGGTGACCTCCCGCCCGCCCCAAGCGGGCCCAGAGAGAAAGAGAGAGAGAGAGAGAGACAGAGAGAGACAGAGACAGAGACAGAGACAGAGAGAGACAGAGACAGAGACAGAGACAGAGACAGAGAGAGACCTGACCCGGCGGTGGGCTCAGGCTGTGCACTCTCGCTGGCTGGTGACCCGGTTCCCTCCCGCTGACCCCTCCGCGCCGGTCGTTGGGCGCCATCTGGCGGCCGCTTTTACAGAGTGGCCCTCCTCCGGAGCCCCGGCGACATGAGCAAGGGATGGGACTCGCAGGACGTCTGTGTGGTTTCCAGTGTGGGGCTGTGTGGAACAGAGCTGCTAAGAACATTCATGCCCCGGATTCTGTGTGAATGAACAGGAACGTGGCCGCAGCCCCCACCCCGCCCCCCGCCCCAGCCCCCGGGAGTGGTGGGAGTGGTGCCCTCCAGACCACCCTCGGGTTGGATGCCTCCCTCCCTGGAAGGACTCACGGGACTCCACAAAAGCTGACTTCCTGGAGGTCCAGCGGAGACCCCCAAGGCCCAAGGCCCCCCCCCCCCCCCCACCCACCCACCACAGATCACTGTGGAAGCCTTAACGACCCAAGGCTCCAGCTACATACAGACGCTCTTAGGAGGCAAGATACACCAAAGGCTTATGTAGGTTGCCACTTTCGGTGGTTGTTTCCGCGGCGTGTCAGTTTTGGAACCCGCCACGCCCTTTTTCACAGAGGCCATACCGTTTCCCTTCACCACCAGTGAGGCGTGAGTGACTGACTTGGCTTCTCCGCGACCTGACTAGCAGTTTGATCCTGTTCCGGTATTTGGAAGAAGGCAGTCTCACCCATGTGTCCCCACAATGTCTCCCTCTAATTTTCTCACTTGCTTTTCCAGGGAACAGCTCACATCTTTTCATGCGCTTATCGGTCATCCATGCATACCTCCTCCACCCCAGGTGAAAGTGCCTGCTCTGTCTATTGGTCTTCCATTCTTTTTGTATTTTTCAGTGTTGATTTCCCCCGGGTCTCCACTCCATTGTGGGTTTTGTTTTTTGTTTTTTGTTTTTTGTTTTTTTTTTTTGCTTAAAGATTGTCACCTGAGCTAGGCACTGTTGCGCTGCTTCCTCAGTTTCAGAGGGTACCTTTTTCAGGGTTGCTTTTTGACCGGGTCTCCTCGCCATTGTATTTTTTTATTTTTTTTTTTTTGCTTAAAGATTGCCACCTGAGCTAGCCTCTGTTGCCCATCTTCTTCGGTTTCAGAGGGTAGATTTCTCAGTGTTGCTTTTTCGCCAGCTCTCCACGCCCTTGCGTCTTTTTTTTTTCTGCTTGAAGGCTGCAACCTGAGCTAGCTTCTTTTGCCCATGTTCCTCAGTTTCAGAGGGTGGATTTCTCCGTGTTGCTTTTTCCCCAGGTCTCCACACCCTTGTGTGTTTCTTTGGCTTAACGATTGCCACCTGAGGTAGCCTCTGTTGCCCATCTTCGTCCGTTTCAGAGGGTGGATTTCTCAGTGTTGCCTTTTCGCCAGCTCCCCACGCCCTTGTGTGTTTCTTTTGCTTAAAGATTGTCACCTGAGCTAGGCACTGTTGCCCTGCTTCCTCAGTTTCAGAGGGTACCTTTTTCAGGGTTGCTTTTTCACCGGGTCTCCTCGCCATTGTATTTTTTTATCTTATTTTTTTTGCTTAAAGATTGCCACCTGAGCTAGCCTCTGTTGCGCTTCTTTCTCAGTTCTAGAGGGTAGATTTCTCCGTGTTGCTTTTTCCCCAGGTCTCCACGCACTTCCTTTTATTTTTCCTTAAAAATTGCCACCTGAGCTAGCCTCTGTTGTCCATCTTCGTCGGTTTCAGAGGGTAGATTTCTCACTGTGGCTTTTTTGCCAGGTCTGCACGCCCTTGTGTTTTTTTTCTGCTTAAAGGTTGCAACCTGAGCTAGCTTCTTTTGCCCATGTCCCTCAGTTTCAGAGGGTGGATTTCTCCGTGTTGCTTTTTCCCCAGGCCTCCACGCCCTTGTGTGTTTCTTTTGCTTAACGATTGCCACCTGAGCTAGCCTCTGTTGCCCATCTTCGTCCGTTTCAGAGGGTGGATTTCTCAGTGTTGCCTTTTCCCCAGCTCCCCACGCCCTTGTGTGTTTCTTTTGCTTAAAGATTGCCACCTGAAGCCAGCCTCTCTTGCCCATCTTCCTCAGTTTCAGAGGGTAGATATTTCAGGGTTGCTTTTTCCCCAGGTCTCCACGCCTTTGGGTTTTGTTTTTGCTTAACGATTGCCACCTGAGCTAGCCTCTCTTGCCCATCTTCCTGAGTTTCAGAGGGTCGATATCTCCGTGTTGCTGTTTCCCCAGGTCTCCACGCCCTTGTGTGTTTCTTTTGCTTAACGTTTGCCACCTGAAGCCAGCCTCTCTTGCCCATCTTCCTCAGTTTCAGAGGGTAGATATTTCAGGGTTGCTTTTTCCCCAGGTCTCCACGCCTTTGTGTTTTGTTTTTGCTTAACGAGTGCCACCTGAGCTAGCCTCTCTTGCCCATGTTCCTCAGTTTCAGAGGGTAGATATTTCAGGGTTGCTTTGTCCCCAGGGCTCCACGCCTTTGTGCTTTGTTTTTGCTTAAGGATTGCCACCTGAGGTAGCCTCTCTTGCCCATCTTCCTCAGTTTCAGAGGGTGGATTTCTCCGTGTTGCTTTTTCCCCAGGTCTCCACGCCCTTGTGTGTTTCTTTTGCTTAAAGATTGCCACCTGAGCTAGCCTCTGTTGCCCATCTTCGTCCGTTTCAGAGGGTGGATTTCTCAGTGTTGCCTTTTCGCCAGCTCCCCACGCCCTTGTGTGTTTCTTTTGCTTAAAGATTGTCACCTGAGCTAGGCACTGTTGCCCTGCTTCCTCAGTTTCAGAGGGTACCTTTTTCAGGGTTGCTTTTTCACCGGGTCTCCTCGCCATTGTATTTTTTTATCTTATTTTTTTTGCTTAAAGATTGCCACCTGAGCTAGCCTCTGTTGCGCTTCTTTCTCAGTTCTAGAGGGTAGATTTCTCCGTGTTGCTTTTTCCCCAGGTCTCCACGCACTTCCTTTTATTTTTCCTTAAAAATTGCCACCTGAGCTAGCCTCTGTTGTCCATCTTCGTCGGTTTCAGAGGGTAGATTTCTCACTGTGGCTTTTTTGCCAGGTCTGCACGCCCTTGTGTTTTTTTTCTGCTTAAAGGTTGCAACCTGAGCTAGCTTCTTTTGCCCATGTCCCTCAGTTTCAGAGGGTGGATTTCTCCGTGTTGCTTTTTCCCCAGGCCTCCACGCCCTTGTGTGTTTCTTTTGCTTAAAGATTGCCACCTGAAGCCAGCCTCTCTTGCCCATCTTCCTCAGTTTCAGAGGGTAGATATTTCAGGGTTGCTTTTTCCCCAGGTCTCCACGCCTTTGTGTTTTGTTTTTGCTTAACGAGTGCCACCTGAGCTAGCCTCTCTTGCCCATGTTCCTCAGTTTCAGAGGGTAGATATTTCAGGGTTGCTTTGTCCCCAGGTCTCCATGCCTTTGGGTTTTGTTTTTGCTTAACGATTGCCACCTGAGGTAGCCTCTGTTGCCCATCTTCGTCCGTTTCAGAGGGTGGATTTCTCAGTGTTGCCTTTTCCCCAGCTCCCCACGCCCTTGTGTGTTTCTTTTGCTTAAAGATTGTCACCTGAGCTAGGCACTGTTGCCCTGCTTCCTCAGTTTCAGAGGGTACCTTTTTCAGGGTTGCTTTTTCACCGGGTCTCCTCGCCATTGTATTTTTTTATCTTATTTTTTTTGCTTAAAGATTGCCACCTGAGCTAGCCTCTGTTGCGCTTCTTTCTCAGTTCTAGAGGGTAGATTTCTCCGTGTTGCTTTTTCCCCAGGTCTCCACGCACTTCCTTTTATTTTTCCTTAAAAATTGCCACCTGAGCTAGCCTCTGTTGTCCATCTTCGTCGGTTTCAGAGGGTAGATTTCTCACTGTGGCTTTTTTGCCAGGTCTGCACGCCCTTGTGTTTTTTTTCTGCTTAAAGGTTGCAACCTGAGCTAGCTTCTTTTGCCCATGTCCCTCAGTTTCAGAGGGTGGATTTCTCCGTGTTGCTTTTTCCCCAGGCCTCCACGCCCTTGTGTGTTTCTTTTGCTTAAAGATTGCCACCTGAAGCCAGCCTCTCTTGCCCATCTTCCTCAGTTTCAGAGGGTAGATATTTCAGGGTTGCTTTTTCCCCAGGTCTCCACGCCTTTGTGTTTTGTTTTTGCTTAACGATTGCCACCTGAGCTAGCCTCTCTTGCCCATGTTCCTCAGTTTCAGAGGGTAGATATTTCAGGGTTGCTTTGTCCCCAGGGCTCCACGCCTTTGTGCTTTGTTTTTGCTTAAGGATTGCCACCTGAGGTAGCCTCTCTTGCCCATCTTCCTCAGTTTCAGAGGGTGGATTTCTCCGTGTTGCTTTTTCCCCAGGTCTCCACGCCCTTGTGTGTTTCTTTTGCTTAAAGATTGCCACCTGAGCTAGCCTCTGTTGCCCATCTTCGTCCGTTTCAGAGGGTGGATTTCTCAGTGTTGCCTTTTCGCCAGCTCCCCACGCCCTTGTGTGTTTCTTTTGCTTAAAGATTGTCACCTGAGCTAGGCACTGTTGCCCTGCTTCCTCAGTTTCAGAGGGTACCTTTTTCAGGGTTGCTTTTTCACCGCGTCTCCTCGCCATTGTATTTTTTTATCTTATTTTTTTTGCTTAAAGATTGCCACCTGAGCTAGCCTCTGTTGCGCTTCTTTCTCAGTTCTAGAGGGTAGATTTCTCCGTGTTGCTTTTTCCCCAGGTCTCCACGCACTTCCTTTTATTTTTCCTTAAAAATTGCCACCTGAGCTAGCCTCTGTTGTCCATCTTCGTCGGTTTCAGAGGGTAGATTTCTCACTGTTGCTTTTTTGCCAGGTCTGCACGCCCTTGTGTTTTTTTTCTGCTTAAAGGTTGCAACCTGAGCTAGCTTCTTTTGCCCATGTCCCTCAGTTTCAGAGGGTGGATTTCTCCGTGTTGCTTTTTCCCCAGGCCTCCACGCCCTTGTGTGTTTCTTTTGCTTAAAGATTGCCACCTGAAGCCAGCCTCTCTTGCCCATCTTCCTCAGTTTCAGAGGGTAGATATTTCAGGGTTGCTTTTTCCCCAGGTCTCCACGCCTTTGTGTTTTGTTTTTGCTTAACGATTGCCACCTGAGCTAGCCTCTCTTGCCCATGTTCCTCAGTTTCAGAGGGTAGATATTTCAGGTTTGCTTTGTCCCCAGGGCTCCACGCCTTTGTGCTTTGTTTTTGCTTAAGGATTGCCACCTGAGGTAGCCTCTCTTGCCCATCTTCCTCAGTTTCAGAGGGTGGATTTCTCCGTGTTGCTTTTTCCCCAGGTCTCCACGCCCTTGTGTGTTTCTTTTGCTTAAAGATTGCCACCTGAGCTAGCCTCTGTTGCCCATCTTCGTCCGTTTCAGAGGGTGGATTTCTCAGTGTTGCCTTTTCGCCAGCTCCCCACGCCCTTGTGTGTTTCTTTTGCTTAAAGATTGTCACCTGAGCTAGGCACTGTTGCCCTGCTTCCTCAGTTTCAGAGGGTACCTTTTTCAGGGTTGCTTTTTCACCGGGTCTCCTCGCCATTGTATTTTTTTATCTTATTTTTTTTGCTTAAAGATTGCCACCTGAGCTAGCCTCTGTTGCGCTTCTTTCTCAGTTCTAGAGGGTAGATTTCTCCGTGTTGCTTTTTCCCCAGGTCTCCACGCACTTCCTTTTATTTTTCCTTAAAAATTGCCACCTGAGCTAGCCTCTGTTGTCCATCTTCGTCGGTTTCAGAGGGTAGATTTCTCACTGTGGCTTTTTTGCCAGGTCTGCACGCCCTTGTGTTTTTTTTCTGCTTAAAGGTTGCAACCTGAGCTAGCTTCTTTTGCCCATGTCCCTCAGTTTCAGAGGGTGGATTTCTCCGTGTTGCTTTTTCCCCAGGCCTCCACGCCCTTGTGTGTTTCTTTTGCTTAAAGATTGCCACCTGAAGCCAGCCTCTCTTGCCCATCTTCCTCAGTTTCAGAGGGTAGATATTTCAGGGTTGCTTTTTCCCCAGGTCTCCACGCCTTTGTGTTTTGTTTTTGCTTAACGATTGCCACCTGAGCTAGCCTCTCTTGCCCATGTTCCTCAGTTTCAGAGGGTAGATATTTCAGGGTTGCTTTGTCCCCAGGGCTCCACGCCTTTGTGCTTTGTTTTTGCTTAAGGATTGCCACCTGAGGTAGCCTCTCTTGCCCATCTTCCTCAGTTTCAGAGGGTGGATTTCTCCGTGTTGCTTTTTCCCCAGGTCTCCACGCCCTTGTGTGTTTCTTTTGCTTAAAGATTGCCACCTGAGCTAGCCTCTGTTGCCCATCTTCGTCCGTTTCAGAGGGTGGATTTCTCAGTGTTGCCTTTTCGCCAGCTCCCCACGCCCTTGTGTGTTTCTTTTGCTTAAAGATTGTCACCTGAGCTAGGCACTGTTGCCCTGCTTCCTCAGTTTCAGAGGGTACCTTTTTCAGGGTTGCTTTTTCACCGCGTCTCCTCGCCATTGTATTTTTTTATCTTATTTTTTTTGCTTAAAGATTGCCACCTGAGCTAGCCTCTGTTGCGCTTCTTTCTCAGTTCTAGAGGGTAGATTTCTCCGTGTTGCTTTTTCCCCAGGTCTCCACGCACTTCCTTTTATTTTTCCTTAAAAATTGCCACCTGAGCTAGCCTCTGTTGTCCATCTTCGTCGGTTTCAGAGGGTAGATTTCTCACTGTGGCTTTTTTGCCAGGTCTGCACGCCCTTGTGTTTTTTTTCTGCTTAAAGGTTGCAACCTGAGCTAGCTTCTTTTGCCCATGTCCCTCAGTTTCAGAGGGTGGATTTCTCCGTGTTGCTTTTTCCCCAGGCCTCCACGCCCTTGTGTGTTTCTTTTGCTTAAAGATTGCCACCTGAAGCCAGCCTCTCTTGCCCATCTTCCTCAGTTTCAGAGGGTAGATATTTCAGGGTTGCTTTTTCCCCAGGTCTCCACGCCTTTGTGTTTTGTTTTTGCTTAACGATTGCCACCTGAGCTAGCCTCTCTTGCCCATGTTCCTCAGTTTCAGAGGGTAGATATTTCAGGGTTGCTTTGTCCCCAGGGCTCCACGCCTTTGTGCTTTGTTTTTGCTTAAGGATTGCCACCTGAGGTAGCCTCTCTTGCCCATCTTCCTCAGTTTCAGAGGGTGGATTTCTCCGTGTTGCTTTTTCCCCAGGTCTCCACGCCCTTGTGTGTTTCTTTTGCTTAAAGATTGCCACCTGAGCTAGCCTCTGTTGCCCATCTTCGTCCGTTTCAGAGGGTGGATTTCTCAGTGTTGCCTTTTCGCCAGCTCCCCACGCCCTTGTGTGTTTCTTTTGCTTAAAGATTGTCACCTGAGCTAGGCACTGTTGCCCTGCTTCCTCAGTTTCAGAGGGTACCTTTTTCAGGGTTGCTTTTTCACCGGGTCTCCTCGCCATTGTATTTTTTTATCTTATTTTTTTTGCTTAAAGATTGCCACCTGAGCTAGCCTCTGTTGCGCTTCTTTCTCAGTTCTAGAGGGTAGATTTCTCCGTGTTGCTTTTTCCCCAGGTCTCCACGCACTTCCTTTTATTTTTCCTTAAAAATTGCCACCTGAGCTAGCCTCTGTTGTCCATCTTCGTCGGTTTCAGAGGGTAGATTTCTCACTGTGGCTTTTTTGCCAGGTCTGCACGCCCTTGTGTTTTTTTTCTGCTTAAAGGTTGCAACCTGAGCTAGCTTCTTTTGCCCATGTCCCTCAGTTTCAGAGGGTGGATTTCTCCGTGTTGCTTTTTCCCCAGGCCTCCACGCCCTTGTGTGTTTCTTTTGCTTAACGATTGCCACCTGAGCTAGCCTCTGTTGCCCATCTTCGTCCGTTTCAGAGGGTGGATTTCTCAGTGTTGCCTTTTCCCCAGCTCCCCACGCCCTTGTGTGTTTCTTTTGCTTAAAGATTGCCACCTGAAGCCAGCCTCTCTTGCCCATCTTCCTCAGTTTCAGAGGGTAGATATTTCAGGGTTGCTTTTTCCCCAGGTCTCCACGCCTTTGGGTTTTGTTTTTGCTTAACGATTACCACCTGAGCTAGCCTCGCTTGCCCATCTTCCTGAGTTTCAGAGGGTCGATATCTCCGTGTTGCTGTTTCCCCAGGTCTCCACGCCCTTGTGTGTTTCTTTTGCTTAACGTTTGCCACCTGAAGCCAGCCTCTCTTGCCCATCTTCCTCAGTTTCAGAGGGTAGATATTTCAGGGTTGCTTTTTCCCCAGGTCTCCACGCCTTTGTGTTTTGTTTTTGCTTAACGAGTGCCACCTGAGCTAGCCTCTCTTGCCCATGTTCCTCAGTTTCAGAGGGTAGATATTTCAGGGTTGCTTTGTCCCCAGGGCTCCACGCCTTTGTGCTTTGTTTTTGCTTAAGGATTGCCACCTGAGGTAGCCTCTCTTGCCCATCTTCCTCAGTTTCAGAGGGTGGATTTCTCCGTGTTGCTTTTTCCCCAGGTCTCCACGCCCTTGTGTGTTTCTTTTGCTTAAAGATTGCCACCTGAGCTAGCCTCTGTTGCCCATCTTCGTCCGTTTCAGAGGGTGGATTTCTCAGTGTTGCCTTTTCGCCAGCTCCCCACGCCCTTGTGTGTTTCTTTTGCTTAAAGATTGTCACCTGAGCTAGGCACTGTTGCCCTGCTTCCTCAGTTTCAGAGGGTACCTTTTTCAGGGTTGCTTTTTCACCGGGTCTCCTCGCCATTGTATTTTTTTATCTTATTTTTTTTGCTTAAAGATTGCCACCTGAGCTAGCCTCTGTTGCGCTTCTTTCTCAGTTCTAGAGGGTAGATTTCTCCGTGTTGCTTTTTCCCCAGGTCTCCACGCACTTCCTTTTATTTTTCCTTAAAAATTGCCACCTGAGCTAGCCTCTGTTGTCCATCTTCGTCGGTTTCAGAGGGTAGATTTCTCACTGTGGCTTTTTTGCCAGGTCTGCACGCCCTTGTGTTTTTTTTCTGCTTAAAGGTTGCAACCTGAGCTAGCTTCTTTTGCCCATGTCCCTCAGTTTCAGAGGGTGGATTTCTCCGTGTTGCTTTTTCCCCAGGCCTCCACGCCCTTGTGTGTTTCTTTTGCTTAACGATTGCCACCTGAGCTAGCCTCTGTTGCCCATCTTCGTCCGTTTCAGAGGGTGGATTTCTCAGTGTTGCCTTTTCCCCAGCTCCCCACGCCCTTGTGTGTTTCTTTTGCTTAAAGATTGCCACCTGAGCTAGCCTCTGTTGTCCATCTTCGTCGGTTTCAGAGGGTAGATTTCTCACTGTTGCTTTTTTGCCAGGTCTGCACGCACTTGTGTTTTTTTCTGCTTAAAGGTTGCAACCTGAGCTAGCTTCTTTTGCCCATGTCCCTCAGTTTCAGAGGGTGGATTTCTCCGTGTTGCTTTTTCCCCAGGCCTCCACGCCCTTGTGTGTTTCTTTTGCTTAAAGATTGCCACCTGAAGCCAGCCTCTCTTGCCCATCCTCCTCAGTTTCAGAGGGTAGATATTTCAGGGTTGCTTTTTCCCCAGGTCTCCACGCCTTTGTGTTTTGTTTTTGCTTAACGAGTGCCACCTGAGCTAGCCTCTCTTGCCCATGTTCCTCAGTTTCAGAGGGTAGATATTTCAGGGTTGCTTTGTCCCCAGGGCTCCACGCCTTTGTGCTTTGTTTTTGCTTAAGGATTGCCACCTGAGGTAGCCTCTCTTGCCCATCTTCCTCAGTTTCAGAGGGTGGATTTCTCCGTGTTGCTTTTTCCCCAGGTCTCCACGCCCTTGTGTGTTTCTTTTGCTTAAAGATTGCCACCTGAGCTAGCCTCTGTTGCCCATCTTCGTCCGTTTCAGAGGGTGGATTTCTCAGTGTTGCCTTTTCGCCAGCTCCCCACGCCCTTGTGTGTTTCTTTTGCTTAAAGATTGTCACCTGAGCTAGGCACTGTTGCCCTGCTTCCTCAGTTTCAGAGGGTACCTTTTTCAGGGTTGCTTTTTCACCGGGTCTCCTCGCCATTGTATTTTTTTATCTTATTTTTTTTGCTTAAAGATTGCCACCTGAGCTAGCCTCTGTTGCGCTTCTTTCTCAGTTCTAGAGGGTAGATTTCTCCGTGTTGCTTTTTCCCCAGGTCTCCACGCACTTCCTTTTATTTTTCCTTAAAAATTGCCACCTGAGCTAGCCTCTGTTGTCCATCTTCGTCGGTTTCAGAGGGTAGATTTCTCACTGTGGCTTTTTTGCCAGGTCTGCACGCCCTTGTGTTTTTTTTCTGCTTAAAGGTTGCAACCTGAGCTAGCTTCTTTTGCCCATGTCCCTCAGTTTCAGAGGGTGGATTTCTCCGTGTTGCTTTTTCCCCAGGTCTCCACGCCCTTGTGTGTTTCTTTTGCTTAAAGATTGCCACCTGAGCTAGCCTCTGTTGCCCATCTTCGTCCGTTTCAGAGGGTGGATTTCTCAGTGTTGCCTTTTCGCCAGCTCCCCACGCCCTTGTGTGTTTCTTTTGCTTAAAGATTGTCACCTGAGCTAGGCACTGTTGCCCTGCTTCCTCAGTTTCAGAGGGTACCTTTTTCAGGGTTGCTTTTTCACCGGGTCTCCTCGCCATTGTATTTTTTTATCTTATTTTTTTTGCTTAAAGATTGCCACCTGAGCTACCCTCTGTTGCGCTTCTTGCTCAGTTCTAGAGGGTAGATTTCTCCGTGTTGCTTTTTCCCCAGGTCTCCACGCACTTCCTTTTATTTTTCCTTAAAAATTGCCACCTGAGCTAGCCTCTGTTGTCCATCTTCGTCGGTTTCAGAGGGTAGATTTCTCACTGTTGCTTTTTTGCCAGGTCTGCACGCCCTTGTGTTTTTTTTCTGCTTAAAGGTTGCAACCTGAGCTAGCTTCTTTTGCCCATGTCCCTCAGTTTCAGAGGGTGGATTTCTCCGTGTTGCTTTTTCCCCAGGCCTCCACGCCCTTGTGTGTTTCTTTTGCTTAACGATTGCCACCTGAGCTAGCCTCTGTTGCCCATCTTCGTCCGTTTCAGAGGGTGGATTTCTCAGTGTTGCCTTTTCCCCAGCTCCCCACGCCCTTGTGTGTTTCTTTTGCTTAAAGATTGCCACCTGAGCTAGCCTCTGTTGTCCATCTTCGTCGGTTTCAGAGGGTAGATTTCTCACTGTTGCTTTTTTGCCAGGTCTGCACGCCCTTGTGTTTTTTTCTGCTTAAAGGTTGCAACCTGAGCTAGCTTCTTTTGCCCATGTCCCTCAGTTTCAGAGGGTGGATTTCTCCGTGTTGCTTTTTCCCCAGGCCTCCACGCCCTTGTGTGTTTCTTTTGCTTAAAGATTGCCACCTGAAGCCAGCCTCTCTTGCCCATCTTCCTCAGTTTCAGAGGGTAGATATTTCAGGGTTGCTTTTTCCCCAGGTCTCCACGCCTTTGTGTTTTGTTTTTGCTTAACGAGTGCCACCTGAGCTAGCCTCTCTTGCCCATGTTCCTCAGTTTCAGAGGGTAGATATTTCAGGGTTGCTTTGTCCCCAGGGCTCCACGCCTTTGTGCTTTGTTTTTGCTTAAGGATTGCCACCTGAGGTAGCCTCTCTTGCCCATCTTCCTCAGTTTCAGAGGGTGGATTTCTCCGTGTTGCTTTTTCCCCAGGTCTCCACGCCCTTGTGTGTTTCTTTTGCTTAAAGATTGCCACCTGAGCTAGCCTCTGTTGCCCATCTTCGTCCGTTTCAGAGGGTGGATTTCTCAGTGTTGCCTTTTCGCCAGCTCCCCACGCCCTTGTGTGTTTCTTTTGCTTAAAGATTGTCACCTGAGCTAGGCACTGTTGCCCTGCTTCCTCAGTTTCAGAGGGTACCTTTTTCAGGGTTGCTTTTTCACCGGGTCTCCTCGCCATTGTATTTTTTTATCTTATTTTTTTTGCTTAAAGATTGCCACCTGAGCTAGCCTCTGTTGCGCTTCTTTCTCAGTTCTAGAGGGTAGATTTCTCCGTGTTGCTTTTTCCCCAGGTCTCCACGCACTTCCTTTTATTTTTCCTTAAAAATTGCCACCTGAGCTAGCCTCTGTTGTCCATCTTCGTCGGTTTCAGAGGGTAGATTTCTCACTGTTGCTTTTTTGCCAGGTCTGCACGCCCTTGTGTTTTTTTTCTGCTTAAAGGTTGCAACCTGAGCTAGCTTCTTTTGCCCATGTCCCTCAGTTTCAGAGGGTGGATTTCTCCGTGTTGCTTTTTCCCCAGGCCTCCACGCCCTTGTGTGTTTCTTTTGCTTAAAGATTGCCACCTGAAGCCAGCCTCTCTTGCCCATCTTCCTCAGTTTCAGAGGGTAGATATTTCAGGGTTGCTTTTTCCCCAGGTCTCCACGCCTTTGTGTTTTGTTTTTGCTTAACGAGTGCCACCTGAGCTAGCCTCTCTTGCCCATGTTCCTCAGTTTCAGAGGGTAGATATTTCAGGGTTGCTTTGTCCCCAGGGCTCCACGCCTTTGTGCTTTGTTTTTGCTTAAGGATTGCCACCTGAGGTAGCCTCTCTTGCCCATCTTCCTCAGTTTCAGAGGGTGGATTTCTCCGTGTTGCTTTTTCCCCAGGTCTCCACGCCCTTGTGTGTTTCTTTTGCTTAAAGATTGCCACCTGAGCTAGCCTCTGTTGCCCATCTTCGTCCGTTTCAGAGGGTGGATTTCTCAGTGTTGCCTTTTCGCCAGCTCCCCACGCCCTTGTGTGTTTCTTTTGCTTAAAGATTGTCACCTGAGCTAGGCACTGTTGCCCTGCTTCCTCAGTTTCAGAGGGTACCTTTTTCAGGGTTGCTTTTTCACCGGGTCTCCTCGCCATTGTATTTTTTTATCTTATTTTTTTTGCTTAAAGATTGCCACCTGAGCTAGCCTCTGTTGCGCTTCTTGCTCAGTTCTAGAGGGTAGATTTCTCCGTGTTGCTTTTTCCCCAGGTCTCCACGCACTTCCTTTTATTTTTCCTTAAAAATTGCCACCTGAGCTAGCCTCTGTTGTCCATCTTCGTCGGTTTCAGAGGGTAGATTTCTCACTGTGGCTTTTTTGCCAGGTCTGCACGCCCTTGTGTTTTTTTTCTGCTTAAAGGTTGCAACCTGAGCTAGCTTCTTTTGCCCATGTCCCTCAGTTTCAGAGGGTGGATTTCTCCGTGTTGCTTTTTCCCCAGGCCTCCACGCCCTTGTGTGTTTCTTTTGCTTAACGATTGCCACCTGAGCTAGCCTCTGTTGCCCATCTTCGTCCGTTTCAGAGGGTGGATTTCTCAGTGTTGCCTTTTCCCCAGCTCCCCACGCCCTTGTGTGTTTCTTTTGCTTAAAGATTGCCACCTGAAGCCAGCCTCTCTTGCCCATCTTCCTCAGTTTCAGAGGGTAGATATTTCAGGGTTGCTTTTTCCCCAGGTCTCCACGCCTTTGGGTTTTGTTTTTGCTTAACGATTGCCACCTGAGCTAGCCTCTCTTGCCCATCTTCCTGAGTTTCAGAGGGTCGATATCTCCGTGTTGCTGCTTCCCCAGGTCTCCACGCCCTTGTGTGTTTCTTTTGCTTAACGTTTGCCACCTGAAGCCAGCCTCTCTTGCCCATCTTCCTCAGTTTCAGAGGGTAGATATTTCAGGGTTGCTTTTTCCCCAGGTCTCCACGCCTTTGTGTTTTGTTTTTGCTTAACGAGTGCCACCTGAGCTAGCCTCTCTTGCCCATGTTCCTCAGTTTCAGAGGGTAGATATTTCAGGGTTGCTTTGTCCCCAGGGCTCCACGCCTTTGTGCTTTGTTTTTGCTTAAGGATTGCCACCTGAGGTAGCCTCTCTTGCCCATCTTCCTCAGTTTCAGAGGGTGGATTTCTCCGTGTTGCTTTTTCCCCAGGTCTCCACGCCCTTGTGTGTTTCTTTTGCTTAAAGATTGCCACCTGAGCTAGCCTCTGTTGCCCATCTTCGTCCGTTTCAGAGGGTGGATTTCTCAGTGTTGCCTTTTCGCCAGCTCCCCACGCCCTTGTGTGTTTCTTTTGCTTAAAGATTGTCACCTGAGCTAGGCACTGTTGCCCTGCTTCCTCAGTTTCAGAGGGTACCTTTTTCAGGGTTGCTTTTTGACCGGGTCTCCTCGCCATTGTATTTTTTTATCTTATTTTTTTTGCTTAAAGATTGCCACCTGAGCTAGCCTCTGTTGCGCTTCTTGCTCAGTTCTAGAGGGTAGATTTCTCCGTGTTGCTTTTTCCCCAGGTCTCCACGCACTTCCTTTTATTTTTCCTTAAAAATTGCCACCTGAGCTAGCCTCTGTTGTCCATCTTCGTCGGTTTCAGAGGGTAGATTTCTCACTGTGGCTTTTTTGCCAGGTCTGCACGCCCTTGTGTTTTTTTTCTGCTTAAAGGTTGCAACCTGAGCTAGCTTCTTTTGCCCATGTCCCTCAGTTTCAGAGGGTGGATTTCTCCGTGTTGCTTTTTCCCCAGGCCTCCACGCCCTTGTGTGTTTCTTTTGCTTAACGATTGCCACCTGAGCTAGCCTCTGTTGCCCATCTTCGTCCGTTTCAGAGGGTGGATTTCTCAGTGTTGCCTTTTCCCCAGCTCCCCACGCCCTTGTGTGTTTCTTTTGCTTAAAGATTGCCACCTGAGCTAGCCTCTGTTGTCCATCTTCGTCGGTTTCAGAGGGTAGATTTCTCACTGTTGCTTTTTTGCCAGGTCTGCACGCCCTTGTGTTTTTTTCTGCTTAAAGGTTGCAACCTGAGCTAGCTTCTTTTGCCCATGTCCCTCAGTTTCAGAGGGTGGATTTCTCCGTGTTGCTTTTTCCCCAGGCCTCCACGCCCTTGTGTGTTTCTTTTGCTTAAAGATTGCCACCTGAAGCCAGCCTCTCTTGCCCATCTTCCTCAGTTTCAGAGGGTAGATATTTCAGGGTTGCTTTTTCCCCAGGTCTCCACGCCTTTGTGTTTTGTTTTTGCTTAACGAGTGCCACCTGAGCTAGCCTCTCTTGCCCATGTTCCTCAGTTTCAGAGGGTAGATATTTCAGGGTTGCTTTGTCCCCAGGGCTCCACGCCTTTGTGCTTTGTTTTTGCTTAAGGATTGCCACCTGAGGTAGCCTCTCTTGCCCATCTTCCTCAGTTTCAGAGGGTGGATTTCTCCGTGTTGCTTTTTCCCCAGGCCTCCACGCCCTTGTGTGTTTCTTTTGCTTAAAGATTGCCACCTGAAGCCAGCCTCTCTTGCCCATCTTCCTCAGTTTCAGAGGGTAGATATTTCAGGGTTGCTTTTTCCCCAGGTCTCCACGCCTTTGTGTTTTGTTTTTGCTTAACGAGTGCCACCTGAGCTAGCCTCTCTTGCCCATGTTCCTCAGTTTCAGAGGGTAGATATTTCAGGGTTGCTTTGTCCCCAGGGCTCCACGCCTTTGTGCTTTGTTTTTGCTTAAGGATTGCCACCTGAGGTAGCCTCTCTTGCCCATCTTCCTCAGTTTCAGAGGGTGGATTTCTCCGTGTTGCTTTTTCCCCAGGTCTCCACGCCCTTGTGTGTTTCTTTTGCTTAAAGATTGCCACCTGAGCTAGCCTCTGTTGCCCATCTTCGTCCGTTTCAGAGGGTGGATTTCTCAGTGTTGCCTTTTCGCCAGCTCCCCACGCCCTTGTGTGTTTCTTTTGCTTAAAGATTGTCACCTGAGCTAGGCACTGTTGCCCTGCTTCCTCAGTTTCAGAGGGTACCTTTTTCAGGGTTGCTTTTTGACCGGGTCTCCTCGCCATTGTATTTTTTTATCTTATTTTTTTTGCTTAAAGATTGCCACCTGAGCTAGCCTCTGTTGCGCTTCTTTCTCAGTTCTAGAGGGTAGATTTCTCCGTGTTGCTTTTTCCCCAGGTCTCCACGCACTTCCTTTCATTTTTCCTTAAAAATTGCCACCTGAGCTAGCCCCTGTTGCCCATCTTCGTCGGTTTCAGAGGGTAGATTTCTC
>NW_027225001.1:5000-35000 GCF_041296235.1 Equus asinus
GCCTCCGTCGGCTCCAGAGACCCCGCGGACTCGCGGGTGCGGCTCCCCGGTGGCCGACGCCCTGCCGGGTCGACCGGCGGCCGGGGCCCGGGCCCGGGCCCGGGCCCGGGTTCCGGCGGCGGCGCGGGTCGACCAGATGTCCGCGCGGGGCGCACGCTCCTCTCGGAGCCCCGAGGGCTACGCGGAGGCCGCGGACGAGCAGCCGCGAGGCCGCCGGGGCCGCCGCCCTGCCTGGTCGACCAGCTGTCCGGCTCGGACTTGGTCCCCGGACCGGGGCGCGCGGGTCGACCAGATGTCCGCGGCGCTCGGGGCCGGGTCCCGGGGCTCTGGGTGCTCTGGGTGCTCTGGGTGCGCTCCCGGCCCTCTGTCGGCTCCGAAGGCCCCGCGGACTCGTAGCCACGGGGTCCGGCGGCGCGCGGGTCGACCAGATGTCCGCGCCGAGCGCCGCGGGACCGCAGGGCGCTCGGCCTTCTCGGAGGCTCGAGGGCTCCGGCGACCCGGCGGACGAGCAGCGGCGAGGCCGCCGTGGCCGCCGCCCTGCCGGGTCGACCGGCGACCCGACCCCCGTGTCTCGGGGGGGGGGGGGGGGGCGGGTCGACCAGATGTCCGCACCGAGCGCCGCGGGGCCGTGGGGCCGCGGGGCGCTCGGCCTTCTCGGAGCCCCGAGGGCTCCCTGGAGGCTGCGGACGAGCAGCCGCGAGGCCCCCGGGGCAGCCGCCCTGCCGGGTCGACCGGCGGCCCGGCCCGGACTCGGGCCCCGGGTCCCGTGGCGCGCGGGTCGACCAGATGTCCGCGCCGAGCGCCACATGGCTGCGGGTCGCTCCGGCTTCTCGCAGTCCCGAGGGTTCCGCGGGCACGTAGCTGCGAGACCCGGGCGGCTGCCCTCCGCCCGGCTCACGGGGCGCTCGTGTCCATCAGCTGGTCGTGCGGAAATCCCGTGGTTGGCCTCCCTCCCTCCCTCCCTCCCTCCCTCCCTCCCTCCCTCCCTCGTCCAGCCGCCACGTTTTCGGGGTTCGTGCGACTGGGATGAAATAGACCTTCCCAACGTCAATCGGAGATCATCCATCATACCTCTCGAGTCCCCAAAAGCCAAGAAACACGCCAACCAAAACGCTTTTATTATGCCAACGGTTCCCGTTTTCATTCCTATCGTTTAGGGAGGTTTGGTGGCAGCAGCGGCCGAAAGCAAAAGGAAACCCGAGGAAAGCGGCTCCATCCACCAGGGCTGTGTCTCATCGGTGCCGACGCAGGAGGGACGGGCTTCGTTCGTTCGTTCGCTGCGGCCCAAATTCCCGGGCCGCCCGAGGACCGCTCGCACCGGCCCGAGGGAGGGAGCCCCGGCAGGCAGGATGCCTCCGGGGAAATGGCCAAGTCGACCGCGCGACCCACAACCCGCCCGACTGGGGGCGAGAAGGAGCATGGAGGAGGACTCCGTCCCCTAGTCGGCAGACGGCCCCGGGACAGGGACGTTCGCCAAAACCTCCCCAAGGCCGCTTTCCGTGACCGAGTCGGCCTCCCCGCCTGTACTCGTCCCGGCCCGAGAAACGAGACGCGGGGTGGATCGGGACCAGGCCACGCACCAGGCCGGCCGGCGCGCCATCCTCCCTCCCCCGACCTGACCTGACCTGGACGAACGCCTCCCCATCGCCCGCCCCCGCGAGGCTGATCCGTCCGGCCGGTGAGGAGGCCGCTTGTCGGGCGCCACCTGCTGCCCGGCATCCTCTTATATAGTGTTCGAGGAGGTCGACCAGGTGGCCCGGCCTGGATTGGGGGGGGGGGGGGGGCGCGGGGTGCGGTGTCCCGGGCGGCGGGGGACGGGGGGGGGTAGGAGTGGAGAGGGAAAGGTGGGCGTGGAGAATGCCGGGGTCGGGGGTCGGCGCGGGGCGGGGCGGGAGTTGGGGATGGGGAGGGGCGGGAGGCCGTCTGGACATGGAGGGTCGGAAGAGCGGTGGTGACAATGATTTTCATTATCATTTAGAAAGAAGAACGTGGACTTCTTTAGAGGAGTCCTTTGAATAGCTTCTCCATTTAGTTAACATACATCCAAATGGAGGTCGGGAAACTTGGGTCCTGTTAACATATGGATGGAAGTGGAAAGAACTATCGCGATGACCGTCCTTGTGTTTCTTTTATTTTTTCTTTCTTCCTGCTCCCCAAAGCCGCCCCCCCCACCCCCGCCCCGCCCCGCCCCGCCCCGCCCCGTCCCGTCCCGTCCCGTCCATAGTTGTAGGTTCCAGTGGTAGGTCTTTCGCGTTTCTGCTATGTGGGACGCCGCCTCGGCGTGGCTTGAAGGGCGATGCTGGGTCTGGGGCTGCGCCCAGGATCCGAACCGGTGAAAACCTGGGCCGTCGAAGCCGGGGGCCGGGGTGGGGGGCGCTACTTGACCGTTCGTCCACGGGCTCGGCCCCCGGCCCCTTGTTTTCTAGGGAGAGAGACAGAGAGACCCGATCCATTTTCCCTTGGCCTCTAAAGCGTGCGTGTGGTCGAAAGGCGACAGAGAGAGGGGTTCTGGTCCAGAAAGCCCCGACTGCGCCGCCGCGGGGATCGGTCGGTTCCGCCCGAACCGTCCGAGTCGGAAAGGAACGGACAGCTTTCCTCCTTTGGGCCCCTGACTTGGGACCGACAGGGGAAGAGGAACAGGCCTCTCTCCCTCACACCCTGGCCCCTTCCTCCAGGACGCCCTCCTTCTAGTCAGCCCGCCTCTGGCTTTTCCACACGCCGACGACCGCTCGTCGGCATGGACCCACCTTCCTTGGGGGACACCACCACACGACTCTCCCACTCGTCTGCCTGCCTTTCGTTGGCGTCGCTGCCAAAGGCGAGGGGTAGGGGTGGCGGTGGCAGGGACGGCAGGGGCCCAGCGGCTCTCTGGCGGGTGAGGAAGTCTTGCTGGTTCTCCTAGGTCGGTGATCTTTCTCGATCTCCACACACATTCTTCGTTTGGGGAGCCAAGAGACGCCCTCTGAGGAATCCCTATGGCCAGGGTCGATCACTTACTCGCTCACTGCCTCGGCCTCGGCCTCGGCCTCTGTCAGTCTTGTCTCTCTCCCTCCCTCCCTCCCTCCCTCCCTCCCTCCCTCCCTCCCTCGTCGGTCTCTGTGTGTGGACGTCTAGGTGGAGGCGAGGCAGGGAGGCCACCCACCCACCTACCTCGTGGTTTACCACACGCTCTACACGGAGGTAGAATTCCCATCCCACCGAATCCATCCTTTCCACGGGGCACAAGCCAGTGGCCTTCGGGAGTCTCTCTCCCCAAGGTGGCGCATCCGTCATGGCTATCTATTTCCAGAAGGTTTCCGTTTCCATCCCCTCCCCCCGAAAGAAAAAACGGCCCCACTCCCGGATCTGCCCCACCACGATCACCACCACCGCTGCCGCCGCCGCCGCCGCCGCCGCCATCTGCTGTCGCCCTCTAGGGTTGGACCGTTCTAGCTCTCTCCTCTGTGTGGAATCGCAACGTAGGTCGCCTTGGATGTCTGGCACCTCTCACTTAGCAGAAGGTTTTGGAGGCTCAGGCTGGGCCACGCTTTGGCCCGGGTCAGTGTTCCGTTCCTCTGGACGGCTTCCTCGTTTTCCACGAGAAGGAGCCGTGAAGACGGAAAGGAAGGGCGGATGGATGGCTTTTCCCGTGCTACCGAGTCCCTCTCCCCTTTTCCCCAAAGCGTGAGGGGCGGTCGAGAGGATCGTCTCTGATGACAAAAGTCAGAGGCACCCCGGGTCAGACACCGTGCGAGGCGTTGGTGTGTTCTCGAGAGGAGAACACGTCCCCGTCAGCGTTTCCTGTCGTTCTCGTTCCGAAAGGATTCACGCGCCACCCCGTCTCCCTCAAGGTCTTAGGGCTGTCGTGCTCCGCAGCCGTCACGTGTCGTGGATCCTGGGCACCACCACGCCACCCCGCCCCCCCCCCCCCCCCCCCCCGCCATAGCTGTCGATCGCTATGTGGCACGCCTACGTTTGCCCAAAAGAGCAGTCCGATGGACAGCGTGGTGCTTTTCCCAGCAGGCAGGCAGGTGAGAGTCACCCCTCTAGAAGGTTTCCAAGCCCCGTTCCATTCTCAGAGGCAGCTCCTTTGGCCATCAAGGAGGCAGGCGATGGGGGTGGGGGTGGGGATGGGGATGGGGCAGGGGCCTCTGTCCCTCTGTCGCGGTAGAAATGATTGGGAAAGGAGGGACGATGGGCGTAGGTCGACCATCCTGGGCGGTGGTGCTTTGGGAGCTTTTTCTAGAAGAAGGAGCGAACGGCGTTCCCTGGGAAGGGAGGAAACCAGAGGAGGTCCCCCTCAGACCGACCTGGCACGAGAAGGACACACACTCTCTCTCTCTCTCTCTCTCCCTTTTCTTCCTGACTTGAAATCAGGAGACAAAACTCCCCTGCCAAAGGGGCCCTCCCAAAACGGGGAGTGAGGAAGACCTCCTTCTCTTCACGGCTGAAGTTCTCCCTGCCTTTCCTGGACGGGAAGGATAGCACCTACGCCCGCTGCCGTCGGTGACTTTTAGTCCCCCTGGAGAGGAAGAAATTCTTTCCCGTGGCCGAACCCTGGCGGTTCGTTCGTGCTGCAGAGGACGTGACCCTCTCTGACACACCCAGGAACCTCCTCGCTCCGGGTCGAGGAGAGGGAGTTCTGTTCTGTGGTTTAGAATGGTGCTTAAAAAGGGATGTCGCTTACAAAGGGTCCTCGTCCCCCTTCCTAAACCTAAACGGACGGCTCGGCTCGGAGGCGTGAGATACGTTTCGCATCCTCCTCGTCGTCTTCACTCAAAGTTTTATTGGAGTTTGGAAGATTTTATTTTTTGTCTTTCCTTTTTCTCCCCAAAGCCCCCCGGTACGTAGTTGTGTGTTCTTCGCGGTGGGTCCTTCTAGCGGTGGTATGTGGGACGCCGCCTCAGCGTGGTTTGATGAGCAGTGCCGTGTCCGCGCCCGGGATCCGAACGAACCGATGAAACACTGGGCTGCCTGCAGCGGAGCGCGCGAACTTAACCACTCGGCCACGGGGCCAGCCCCTTACTGGATTTTCAAAACAACTCCGGGGGCCGGCCCGGTGGCGCGGCGGTGAAGTTCGCACGTTCTGCTCCGCCGGCCCCGGGTTCGCCGGTCCGGATCCCGGGCGCAGGACCCGGCACCGCTTGGCGAGCCACGCTGTGGCAGGCGTCCCACCTGGAAAGTAGAGGGGGATGGGCACGGATGTCAGCTCAGGGCCAGTCTTCCTCGGCCGACAGAGGAGGATTGGTGGCAGATGTTCGCTCAGGGCTCATCTTCCTCAAAAATAAAATAATAAATCGATTCGATAAAATGTCAAATAACACAACCGCGGGATCACGCTTAGAGTCACCCTTGGCCCGATGATGCCACTCCCCACCCCCCCCACCCCCCTGCCCCCCACCATTTGGAGGTGCCGTCAGTGGGATTCGTTCCTGTTTGTCCATCTTTCTTCCTCTTTTTTTTTTTTTTTTTTAAAGACTGGCACCCGAGCTCATTGCCAATCTTTTCTTTTCTTTTTATTCCTCCTCCTTCTTCTTCTTCTCCCCAGAGCACCCCAGTACCTAGTTCTATATTCTCTTTGAGGGTCCCTCTGGTTCTGCCGTGTGGGACGCCACCTCAGCGTGGTTTGATGAGCGGTGCCGTGTCCGAGCCCAGGATCCGAACCTTCCAAGCCCCGGGCCGCTGAAGCGGAGCGTGCAAACTCAACCGCTCGGCCACGGGGTCAGCCCCTCCCTCCCTCCCTTCCTTCCTTCCTTCCTTCCTTCCTTCCTTCCTTCCTTCCTTCCTTCCTTCCTTCCTAAGGAGGAGGAGGCAGGCACTGTGTGAAGTCGCCAGTGAGTCTGTGGAAAGAGACGGAGGATTTCCCATGGGAAGCCGGGGCGGGGGACACGGACCGATGTCGTGCGAACTTGAAGGTGAAAGATCAAAAAACCCACACACGCCTAGAGCGGCGGGTTGCCCGTTAGGAGTTTGCTTGCCGGGCCCATAACGCAGGGCTCATCGATGAGCCAAACCGTCCGTGATCCTCAAGCAGTCTAGTAGGGTTAGAGAAAGGAGGGGGGCACTCTTTCTGCCCCAGATGAGGCGAGTTTCTCAGACAGCCACCCTGCCCCAACATCTTCCCTCCCTGCCTCCCGGCCCTTGGTGGACTGCGGCCTAAGGGTGGGGGAATTGAAGAAAGCCGTTCAATGGAAAAAAGCCCGAGGCCATGGGAGAGAGCTTCCTGCACTTGAATGAAGCCCTGACGCCAGGCCCATCGGAATGAATGGGCCTGACCTCCCCTCCCCCCTCCCCCCTCCCCCCTCCCAGGCTGGCGACTCGGCAGTGGAAGGCTAGGGGTTTCTTCCGAAATGGTGAACCGGCCCCCTTGTCCACAGGAAAACCACACACGGGTACAGCCTAGGCCGGATCTCAGGGTACAGCCTAGGCCGGATCTCAGGCCAAGTCGTCAGGGTGGCAAGATGATGGCGGATGAGAGGAAACTTGTTCTGGGACCGCACCGCCCCCCCCCCATCGCCTCTCTGGCTGAGAAGAGGGCTGGGGAGCGGTGAGGGTCAGGGGGAGAGTGGGGGCGGGGCCGGGACAGGGACCACCGGGCAGTAGGACGGGAGTAGCCCTGAGGCCTGCCTGCCTGCTTCCTTCCCTGCCGGCGCAGGGCTGAGAGAGGCACGGGGCACGCTGGCTCCTGCCCCTTCACTCATTCGGGAAGCCTCCTGTTGTTGCTCCTGAGGTGCCGGCTGCGGTGACAGACAGAGCAAAACTCCTCTCTCTGTCTATTTCTTCAAAGGCCCGAGTCTGAGCTACGACAGATTCCCCTGTGGCTCAACCCGCAACCTCCCATCCTGCCAGACCAGACCCCTTGTCTAAAAACCTCCACTGGAGGAGCTCTTCCACCTGACTCGGAAAGGAAACACCAGCCCCGCCTCAGCCTCACACCCACCACCACCACCACCACCCGCCCCCCCCCCCCCGCCCCACTCTCCTCCGGACCCAGATACCTAACAGAGGGAACAAAAATCCAAAAATCCTGCTGCTCTCCTTCTACCACCTCCACTTCAGAAGAGTCAGTCTCCCCCGAACACCTCAGACTCTGTGACTTCCCGCGGCCTCCCTTTCCCCGTCCCCATTCTCTCCCCGGACGGGCCCCATCTTACACTTGAACGACAGCTCCACCGCTCGGGGCAGCTGGACACGATGTCCCAAAGTGGCCCGGACGGTAGCCTGGTCGATTCCAAAGGACCCACGCACGCAGTCGGCCATAAACGTGGTGTGGAGATCGTGGACGTTTGCGGGCCTCTGATGAAATCGCTGCTCCGGGGACCCCGGCGTCTAGGACCCGTCTTCTCCGTGTTCTTCACACCGTTGCTCCTGGGCCGGTTATTCTCTTCCCTCTCACTGACCTTAACGTTTTGTCTCTGCCATTGAATTTTGACTGTGCGAATGTGACTTGCCGCTGTAGGGCTGCGTGGATCTCTCAGGCATCCTGCTGTGCCGTGCGGGGGGAGGGGGGGGAATCCTTGGTGGGTGGGTCGATAGACGTCCCTTTGGTTGTGCCCTGGAGGGGAGAGACAGAGGGGACGACTCAATCCACCACGAACGCTGATGTCGCTCCGATAAACCTGTAGCGGTGATTCTAGTTTATGGCCCGTGTCCTGAAAATAACTTCCCGAAGGGCCAGCCCGGCGGCACAGCGGTTAAGTTCGCACGTTCCGTTTTGTCAGCCAGGGGTTCGCAGGTTCGGATCCGGGGTGCGGACGTGGCGCCGCTTGGCGAGCCACGCTGTGGTCAGCGTCCCGCCTATCAAGGGGAGGGGGATGGGCACGGATGTTAGCTCGGGACCACTCTCCCGGGGCAAAAAGAGGAGAATTGGCAGCAGGTGTCAGCTCGGGGCTCGTCTTCCTCGAAAAATAAATTAATTAAATAAATAAAAACAACTTCCCAAACCTCTCTGATAACTTGAAGCTTTGAAGTTTTGCGAGGTGAAATCAGGTGATAAAAAAGTCCACGGACGGGGGCGGCCCCGTGGCCGAGTGGTTAAGTTCACAAGCTCCCCTTCGGCGGCCCAGGGTTTTGCCGGTTCAGATCCCGGGCACGGCACGGACACGGCACCGCTCGTCGGGCCGTGTGGAGGCGGCGTCCCACATGCCACAACTGGAAGGGCCCTCAACTAAGATAGACAACTATGTCATGGGGGGGATTGGGGGAGAAAAATCGGGAGGGGGGAAAAAAAAACAGAAACGGAAGATTGGCAACAGGCGTTAGCTCTGTGAGGGCCGATCTTCCTCACCCAAAAACTAAAGTGAGATGAAATCAAATAAAGCGAAGGAAAAGATAAACCTATGAAATCCCATGTTTCTAAAAGTGGCCAAGTGTTTAGAAATTGGCCAAGCGACGGAATGCTCATGGGAAGGACAGTTCCTAATTGCTGGCTTCTTAGTTTTCACCAAAATTAAGGTTCGTGAGGGTTAAAAAATCTACTTAACAAATGCGATGAAAGCCACTAGGCCGGCCCGGTGGCGCGCTGGTTAAGTGTGCCTGTTCCGCTTCGCCGGCCCGGGGTTTGCCAGTTCGGATCCCGGGGGTGGACGTGGCACCGCTGGGCGAGCCACGTGGTGGTAGGCGTCCCACATATGAAATAGAGGAAGATGGGCACGGAGGTTAGCTCAGGGCCAGCCTTCCTCGGCAAAAAGAGGAGGATTGGCAGCAGTTAGCTCAGGGCTCATCGTCCTCAAAACAAAACAAAACAAAACAAAACAAAAAGCCACTAAAAGTGAATATGGGAAACATCTTTGTGTTCAAGGAAAGTGAGATGGCTGCCTTCAGGCAAGAGGGCCTAAAAAGTAAAGATCGTTTTGTCTGTGAAAAGGTGATCAAAGTTTCATGGGGAAAATAATCTGAGAAAAAGGCCTGTTCGTGGTCAAGTGGCCTAAAATTGGAACGAGTGGACAGATAGAAATGGCGAGCGATAGGATCTATGGGAGTCTATGAGGAAGCCATTGGGTGTCGGCCTAATTCGGCCTGACAGTGTTTTTCGAAAAGGGCCTGACGTGGCCGTCGAGCACGCATCGCATCCTAGATCCGCTTTACACATTTCCTACGGCAAGAACCAATGCCCTTAAGGGAAAGGAGCAGCTTCCCCGTGCTCGGGCCTTTCCTTAAGGAGAGGCATCTTTCCTTAGGCTAGGAGCGGATGGTTGCGCTCACCTTTGACCATCCGGCTCCCCTGTGACCACCCAGGCCCAGACAACAGACCTGCCACCCAGCAGTGTCTGTCGATCGCTGTGCCGACAGAGCAGTCTCGCGACTATCATCCAAGGGACCTTTCGATCCTATGTGAAACGTCCTCTCTGGGGGTCTAGAAGCACTCTGTACACCCCACTTCCCGGGCACCCTCTCTTCCTTCGGGAAGAAAGGCCCCGGGCCACAGTCCTCACATTTTAGCTCAGAATAAACGCACCCCGATTTTCACGGATAGATTGGTTCCGGATTATTTCCGTCGACAGAATGGAATCAAGTCAATGAGTTTCAAGATCGGAGGGAAGCTGATGCAAAATCAGAATTTGTTTTTCTCACTCCCGAAAGGATACTTTTCTCTAACTTCTAGTCTCCTCCTGATAAAGACATTGGAAAAGGTTTCTCTTGACCTCTGAGGGAATCGACACCAAAGACAGAGATCCTCCATTTTGTCAGAATGATTTCCTAGGCCTCCAATGGAGGAGGCCTCCCTCGGACGGGAGCTCAGCTTTTGTTTTGCAACAGTTTTCCTCTCTCTGCTTGCCTTTAACATCTCCTTTCCCGTTCTTCTTTTTTGGAAGGGAAATACGTGCACCGCTGGGGAAAAAAAAAAAAAAAGAATTTTCTAAATGACCAAAGAAGATCTACGACTGTTGTTATTTTGGTTTCACGGAGCAGTTCCACGTCCACATTTACTCCATTTTAAACACCCACACACACTCACAGCACGGCGCTGTGAGGATGTCCCGGGGAACTCGATTTGTGGAGGGAATGGCTGTGAGGTCTCTGCCCCCCAACCCCCACCATTTGGGTGCTTCTGCTTGTTGATGAGGACGGGAAGCCCTGCTGAAATCCATATTCTTATCACCACACGTGCATCTGCACCCATGCTCCCCCCCGTGTGTCGTCTTTGGGCTTTGCTGTGGCCCCGTGCGGAGGGAGACCTGTTTTGTGTTGTAAACTTTTCCGCGGCCAAGCGGCTCGGTCCTTTCCTCTACGACTTGTGGGCTCTGTCTGTCCGTCTGCCTTAGAGAGACCCTCTGGGCCGGAAGTGACAGGCTGCACACAATTCCTGACAGACTGCGGACAATTCCTCCGTCGTCACGGTCCTTCTCTGATGACGTGCATGGTTTCGGTTTGACAGCGACCCCCACCCCCCACCCCGCCGTGATTTTCTAAGTCCTCCCGGGAGCCCGGGAAGTGCTCGGGCCGCTCCGGGAAGCGGGGGCCGGCAGCCCCGGCCTGCCCCGTGGCATCTCCGGGGACTTTTCCACCTCTGTCCGCGTCAGCCAGCCGGCAGCCCCGCGCCCGGCCCGGCCCAGAAGTCACGTGGGGAGTCTGTCCCCTTCCTGGCAAGCCCACCCACCCCACCCCCCTCCCCGCCGATTTTCCAACACCTCCTTCTGCGCCCAGGGTTGCCCTGTGCTGCCTGGGAGCTCCGAGGTGGACACCCTGGGGCCTCACGTGGTGACCTCCCGCCCGCCCCAAGCGGGCCCAGAGAGAAAGAGAGAGAGAGAGAGAGACAGAGAGAGACAGAGACAGAGACAGAGACAGAGAGAGACAGAGACAGAGACAGAGACAGAGACAGAGAGAGACCTGACCCGGCGGTGGGCTCAGGCTGTGCACTCTCGCTGGCTGGTGACCCGGTTCCCTCCCGCTGACCCCTCCGCGCCGGTCGTTGGGCGCCATCTGGCGGCCGCTTTTACAGAGTGGCCCTCCTCCGGAGCCCCGGCGACATGAGCAAGGGATGGGACTCGCAGGACGTCTGTGTGGTTTCCAGTGTGGGGCTGTGTGGAACAGAGCTGCTAAGAACATTCATGCCCCGGATTCTGTGTGAATGAACAGGAACGTGGCCGCAGCCCCCACCCCGCCCCCCGCCCCAGCCCCCGGGAGTGGTGGGAGTGGTGCCCTCCAGACCACCCTCGGGTTGGATGCCTCCCTCCCTGGAAGGACTCACGGGACTCCACAAAAGCTGACTTCCTGGAGGTCCAGCGGAGACCCCCAAGGCCCAAGGCCCCCCCCCCCCCCCCACCCACCCACCACAGATCACTGTGGAAGCCTTAACGACCCAAGGCTCCAGCTACATACAGACGCTCTTAGGAGGCAAGATACACCAAAGGCTTATGTAGGTTGCCACTTTCGGTGGTTGTTTCCGCGGCGTGTCAGTTTTGGAACCCGCCACGCCCTTTTTCACAGAGGCCATACCGTTTCCCTTCACCACCAGTGAGGCGTGAGTGACTGACTTGGCTTCTCCGCGACCTGACTAGCAGTTTGATCCTGTTCCGGTATTTGGAAGAAGGCAGTCTCACCCATGTGTCCCCACAATGTCTCCCTCTAATTTTCTCACTTGCTTTTCCAGGGAACAGCTCACATCTTTTCATGCGCTTATCGGTCATCCATGCATACCTCCTCCACCCCAGGTGAAAGTGCCTGCTCTGTCTATTGGTCTTCCATTCTTTTTGTATTTTTCAGTGTTGATTTCCCCCGGGTCTCCACTCCATTGTGGGTTTTGTTTTTTGTTTTTTGTTTTTTGTTTTTTTTTTTTGCTTAAAGATTGTCACCTGAGCTAGGCACTGTTGCGCTGCTTCCTCAGTTTCAGAGGGTACCTTTTTCAGGGTTGCTTTTTGACCGGGTCTCCTCGCCATTGTATTTTTTTATTTTTTTTTTTTTGCTTAAAGATTGCCACCTGAGCTAGCCTCTGTTGCCCATCTTCTTCGGTTTCAGAGGGTAGATTTCTCAGTGTTGCTTTTTCGCCAGCTCTCCACGCCCTTGCGTCTTTTTTTTTTCTGCTTGAAGGCTGCAACCTGAGCTAGCTTCTTTTGCCCATGTTCCTCAGTTTCAGAGGGTGGATTTCTCCGTGTTGCTTTTTCCCCAGGTCTCCACACCCTTGTGTGTTTCTTTGGCTTAACGATTGCCACCTGAGGTAGCCTCTGTTGCCCATCTTCGTCCGTTTCAGAGGGTGGATTTCTCAGTGTTGCCTTTTCGCCAGCTCCCCACGCCCTTGTGTGTTTCTTTTGCTTAAAGATTGTCACCTGAGCTAGGCACTGTTGCCCTGCTTCCTCAGTTTCAGAGGGTACCTTTTTCAGGGTTGCTTTTTCACCGGGTCTCCTCGCCATTGTATTTTTTTATCTTATTTTTTTTGCTTAAAGATTGCCACCTGAGCTAGCCTCTGTTGCGCTTCTTTCTCAGTTCTAGAGGGTAGATTTCTCCGTGTTGCTTTTTCCCCAGGTCTCCACGCACTTCCTTTTATTTTTCCTTAAAAATTGCCACCTGAGCTAGCCTCTGTTGTCCATCTTCGTCGGTTTCAGAGGGTAGATTTCTCACTGTGGCTTTTTTGCCAGGTCTGCACGCCCTTGTGTTTTTTTTCTGCTTAAAGGTTGCAACCTGAGCTAGCTTCTTTTGCCCATGTCCCTCAGTTTCAGAGGGTGGATTTCTCCGTGTTGCTTTTTCCCCAGGCCTCCACGCCCTTGTGTGTTTCTTTTGCTTAACGATTGCCACCTGAGCTAGCCTCTGTTGCCCATCTTCGTCCGTTTCAGAGGGTGGATTTCTCAGTGTTGCCTTTTCCCCAGCTCCCCACGCCCTTGTGTGTTTCTTTTGCTTAAAGATTGCCACCTGAAGCCAGCCTCTCTTGCCCATCTTCCTCAGTTTCAGAGGGTAGATATTTCAGGGTTGCTTTTTCCCCAGGTCTCCACGCCTTTGGGTTTTGTTTTTGCTTAACGATTGCCACCTGAGCTAGCCTCTCTTGCCCATCTTCCTGAGTTTCAGAGGGTCGATATCTCCGTGTTGCTGTTTCCCCAGGTCTCCACGCCCTTGTGTGTTTCTTTTGCTTAACGTTTGCCACCTGAAGCCAGCCTCTCTTGCCCATCTTCCTCAGTTTCAGAGGGTAGATATTTCAGGGTTGCTTTTTCCCCAGGTCTCCACGCCTTTGTGTTTTGTTTTTGCTTAACGAGTGCCACCTGAGCTAGCCTCTCTTGCCCATGTTCCTCAGTTTCAGAGGGTAGATATTTCAGGGTTGCTTTGTCCCCAGGGCTCCACGCCTTTGTGCTTTGTTTTTGCTTAAGGATTGCCACCTGAGGTAGCCTCTCTTGCCCATCTTCCTCAGTTTCAGAGGGTGGATTTCTCCGTGTTGCTTTTTCCCCAGGTCTCCACGCCCTTGTGTGTTTCTTTTGCTTAAAGATTGCCACCTGAGCTAGCCTCTGTTGCCCATCTTCGTCCGTTTCAGAGGGTGGATTTCTCAGTGTTGCCTTTTCGCCAGCTCCCCACGCCCTTGTGTGTTTCTTTTGCTTAAAGATTGTCACCTGAGCTAGGCACTGTTGCCCTGCTTCCTCAGTTTCAGAGGGTACCTTTTTCAGGGTTGCTTTTTCACCGGGTCTCCTCGCCATTGTATTTTTTTATCTTATTTTTTTTGCTTAAAGATTGCCACCTGAGCTAGCCTCTGTTGCGCTTCTTTCTCAGTTCTAGAGGGTAGATTTCTCCGTGTTGCTTTTTCCCCAGGTCTCCACGCACTTCCTTTTATTTTTCCTTAAAAATTGCCACCTGAGCTAGCCTCTGTTGTCCATCTTCGTCGGTTTCAGAGGGTAGATTTCTCACTGTGGCTTTTTTGCCAGGTCTGCACGCCCTTGTGTTTTTTTTCTGCTTAAAGGTTGCAACCTGAGCTAGCTTCTTTTGCCCATGTCCCTCAGTTTCAGAGGGTGGATTTCTCCGTGTTGCTTTTTCCCCAGGCCTCCACGCCCTTGTGTGTTTCTTTTGCTTAAAGATTGCCACCTGAAGCCAGCCTCTCTTGCCCATCTTCCTCAGTTTCAGAGGGTAGATATTTCAGGGTTGCTTTTTCCCCAGGTCTCCACGCCTTTGTGTTTTGTTTTTGCTTAACGAGTGCCACCTGAGCTAGCCTCTCTTGCCCATGTTCCTCAGTTTCAGAGGGTAGATATTTCAGGGTTGCTTTGTCCCCAGGTCTCCATGCCTTTGGGTTTTGTTTTTGCTTAACGATTGCCACCTGAGGTAGCCTCTGTTGCCCATCTTCGTCCGTTTCAGAGGGTGGATTTCTCAGTGTTGCCTTTTCCCCAGCTCCCCACGCCCTTGTGTGTTTCTTTTGCTTAAAGATTGTCACCTGAGCTAGGCACTGTTGCCCTGCTTCCTCAGTTTCAGAGGGTACCTTTTTCAGGGTTGCTTTTTCACCGGGTCTCCTCGCCATTGTATTTTTTTATCTTATTTTTTTTGCTTAAAGATTGCCACCTGAGCTAGCCTCTGTTGCGCTTCTTTCTCAGTTCTAGAGGGTAGATTTCTCCGTGTTGCTTTTTCCCCAGGTCTCCACGCACTTCCTTTTATTTTTCCTTAAAAATTGCCACCTGAGCTAGCCTCTGTTGTCCATCTTCGTCGGTTTCAGAGGGTAGATTTCTCACTGTGGCTTTTTTGCCAGGTCTGCACGCCCTTGTGTTTTTTTTCTGCTTAAAGGTTGCAACCTGAGCTAGCTTCTTTTGCCCATGTCCCTCAGTTTCAGAGGGTGGATTTCTCCGTGTTGCTTTTTCCCCAGGCCTCCACGCCCTTGTGTGTTTCTTTTGCTTAAAGATTGCCACCTGAAGCCAGCCTCTCTTGCCCATCTTCCTCAGTTTCAGAGGGTAGATATTTCAGGGTTGCTTTTTCCCCAGGTCTCCACGCCTTTGTGTTTTGTTTTTGCTTAACGATTGCCACCTGAGCTAGCCTCTCTTGCCCATGTTCCTCAGTTTCAGAGGGTAGATATTTCAGGGTTGCTTTGTCCCCAGGGCTCCACGCCTTTGTGCTTTGTTTTTGCTTAAGGATTGCCACCTGAGGTAGCCTCTCTTGCCCATCTTCCTCAGTTTCAGAGGGTGGATTTCTCCGTGTTGCTTTTTCCCCAGGTCTCCACGCCCTTGTGTGTTTCTTTTGCTTAAAGATTGCCACCTGAGCTAGCCTCTGTTGCCCATCTTCGTCCGTTTCAGAGGGTGGATTTCTCAGTGTTGCCTTTTCGCCAGCTCCCCACGCCCTTGTGTGTTTCTTTTGCTTAAAGATTGTCACCTGAGCTAGGCACTGTTGCCCTGCTTCCTCAGTTTCAGAGGGTACCTTTTTCAGGGTTGCTTTTTCACCGCGTCTCCTCGCCATTGTATTTTTTTATCTTATTTTTTTTGCTTAAAGATTGCCACCTGAGCTAGCCTCTGTTGCGCTTCTTTCTCAGTTCTAGAGGGTAGATTTCTCCGTGTTGCTTTTTCCCCAGGTCTCCACGCACTTCCTTTTATTTTTCCTTAAAAATTGCCACCTGAGCTAGCCTCTGTTGTCCATCTTCGTCGGTTTCAGAGGGTAGATTTCTCACTGTTGCTTTTTTGCCAGGTCTGCACGCCCTTGTGTTTTTTTTCTGCTTAAAGGTTGCAACCTGAGCTAGCTTCTTTTGCCCATGTCCCTCAGTTTCAGAGGGTGGATTTCTCCGTGTTGCTTTTTCCCCAGGCCTCCACGCCCTTGTGTGTTTCTTTTGCTTAAAGATTGCCACCTGAAGCCAGCCTCTCTTGCCCATCTTCCTCAGTTTCAGAGGGTAGATATTTCAGGGTTGCTTTTTCCCCAGGTCTCCACGCCTTTGTGTTTTGTTTTTGCTTAACGATTGCCACCTGAGCTAGCCTCTCTTGCCCATGTTCCTCAGTTTCAGAGGGTAGATATTTCAGGTTTGCTTTGTCCCCAGGGCTCCACGCCTTTGTGCTTTGTTTTTGCTTAAGGATTGCCACCTGAGGTAGCCTCTCTTGCCCATCTTCCTCAGTTTCAGAGGGTGGATTTCTCCGTGTTGCTTTTTCCCCAGGTCTCCACGCCCTTGTGTGTTTCTTTTGCTTAAAGATTGCCACCTGAGCTAGCCTCTGTTGCCCATCTTCGTCCGTTTCAGAGGGTGGATTTCTCAGTGTTGCCTTTTCGCCAGCTCCCCACGCCCTTGTGTGTTTCTTTTGCTTAAAGATTGTCACCTGAGCTAGGCACTGTTGCCCTGCTTCCTCAGTTTCAGAGGGTACCTTTTTCAGGGTTGCTTTTTCACCGGGTCTCCTCGCCATTGTATTTTTTTATCTTATTTTTTTTGCTTAAAGATTGCCACCTGAGCTAGCCTCTGTTGCGCTTCTTTCTCAGTTCTAGAGGGTAGATTTCTCCGTGTTGCTTTTTCCCCAGGTCTCCACGCACTTCCTTTTATTTTTCCTTAAAAATTGCCACCTGAGCTAGCCTCTGTTGTCCATCTTCGTCGGTTTCAGAGGGTAGATTTCTCACTGTGGCTTTTTTGCCAGGTCTGCACGCCCTTGTGTTTTTTTTCTGCTTAAAGGTTGCAACCTGAGCTAGCTTCTTTTGCCCATGTCCCTCAGTTTCAGAGGGTGGATTTCTCCGTGTTGCTTTTTCCCCAGGCCTCCACGCCCTTGTGTGTTTCTTTTGCTTAAAGATTGCCACCTGAAGCCAGCCTCTCTTGCCCATCTTCCTCAGTTTCAGAGGGTAGATATTTCAGGGTTGCTTTTTCCCCAGGTCTCCACGCCTTTGTGTTTTGTTTTTGCTTAACGATTGCCACCTGAGCTAGCCTCTCTTGCCCATGTTCCTCAGTTTCAGAGGGTAGATATTTCAGGGTTGCTTTGTCCCCAGGGCTCCACGCCTTTGTGCTTTGTTTTTGCTTAAGGATTGCCACCTGAGGTAGCCTCTCTTGCCCATCTTCCTCAGTTTCAGAGGGTGGATTTCTCCGTGTTGCTTTTTCCCCAGGTCTCCACGCCCTTGTGTGTTTCTTTTGCTTAAAGATTGCCACCTGAGCTAGCCTCTGTTGCCCATCTTCGTCCGTTTCAGAGGGTGGATTTCTCAGTGTTGCCTTTTCGCCAGCTCCCCACGCCCTTGTGTGTTTCTTTTGCTTAAAGATTGTCACCTGAGCTAGGCACTGTTGCCCTGCTTCCTCAGTTTCAGAGGGTACCTTTTTCAGGGTTGCTTTTTCACCGCGTCTCCTCGCCATTGTATTTTTTTATCTTATTTTTTTTGCTTAAAGATTGCCACCTGAGCTAGCCTCTGTTGCGCTTCTTTCTCAGTTCTAGAGGGTAGATTTCTCCGTGTTGCTTTTTCCCCAGGTCTCCACGCACTTCCTTTTATTTTTCCTTAAAAATTGCCACCTGAGCTAGCCTCTGTTGTCCATCTTCGTCGGTTTCAGAGGGTAGATTTCTCACTGTGGCTTTTTTGCCAGGTCTGCACGCCCTTGTGTTTTTTTTCTGCTTAAAGGTTGCAACCTGAGCTAGCTTCTTTTGCCCATGTCCCTCAGTTTCAGAGGGTGGATTTCTCCGTGTTGCTTTTTCCCCAGGCCTCCACGCCCTTGTGTGTTTCTTTTGCTTAAAGATTGCCACCTGAAGCCAGCCTCTCTTGCCCATCTTCCTCAGTTTCAGAGGGTAGATATTTCAGGGTTGCTTTTTCCCCAGGTCTCCACGCCTTTGTGTTTTGTTTTTGCTTAACGATTGCCACCTGAGCTAGCCTCTCTTGCCCATGTTCCTCAGTTTCAGAGGGTAGATATTTCAGGGTTGCTTTGTCCCCAGGGCTCCACGCCTTTGTGCTTTGTTTTTGCTTAAGGATTGCCACCTGAGGTAGCCTCTCTTGCCCATCTTCCTCAGTTTCAGAGGGTGGATTTCTCCGTGTTGCTTTTTCCCCAGGTCTCCACGCCCTTGTGTGTTTCTTTTGCTTAAAGATTGCCACCTGAGCTAGCCTCTGTTGCCCATCTTCGTCCGTTTCAGAGGGTGGATTTCTCAGTGTTGCCTTTTCGCCAGCTCCCCACGCCCTTGTGTGTTTCTTTTGCTTAAAGATTGTCACCTGAGCTAGGCACTGTTGCCCTGCTTCCTCAGTTTCAGAGGGTACCTTTTTCAGGGTTGCTTTTTCACCGGGTCTCCTCGCCATTGTATTTTTTTATCTTATTTTTTTTGCTTAAAGATTGCCACCTGAGCTAGCCTCTGTTGCGCTTCTTTCTCAGTTCTAGAGGGTAGATTTCTCCGTGTTGCTTTTTCCCCAGGTCTCCACGCACTTCCTTTTATTTTTCCTTAAAAATTGCCACCTGAGCTAGCCTCTGTTGTCCATCTTCGTCGGTTTCAGAGGGTAGATTTCTCACTGTGGCTTTTTTGCCAGGTCTGCACGCCCTTGTGTTTTTTTTCTGCTTAAAGGTTGCAACCTGAGCTAGCTTCTTTTGCCCATGTCCCTCAGTTTCAGAGGGTGGATTTCTCCGTGTTGCTTTTTCCCCAGGCCTCCACGCCCTTGTGTGTTTCTTTTGCTTAACGATTGCCACCTGAGCTAGCCTCTGTTGCCCATCTTCGTCCGTTTCAGAGGGTGGATTTCTCAGTGTTGCCTTTTCCCCAGCTCCCCACGCCCTTGTGTGTTTCTTTTGCTTAAAGATTGCCACCTGAAGCCAGCCTCTCTTGCCCATCTTCCTCAGTTTCAGAGGGTAGATATTTCAGGGTTGCTTTTTCCCCAGGTCTCCACGCCTTTGGGTTTTGTTTTTGCTTAACGATTACCACCTGAGCTAGCCTCGCTTGCCCATCTTCCTGAGTTTCAGAGGGTCGATATCTCCGTGTTGCTGTTTCCCCAGGTCTCCACGCCCTTGTGTGTTTCTTTTGCTTAACGTTTGCCACCTGAAGCCAGCCTCTCTTGCCCATCTTCCTCAGTTTCAGAGGGTAGATATTTCAGGGTTGCTTTTTCCCCAGGTCTCCACGCCTTTGTGTTTTGTTTTTGCTTAACGAGTGCCACCTGAGCTAGCCTCTCTTGCCCATGTTCCTCAGTTTCAGAGGGTAGATATTTCAGGGTTGCTTTGTCCCCAGGGCTCCACGCCTTTGTGCTTTGTTTTTGCTTAAGGATTGCCACCTGAGGTAGCCTCTCTTGCCCATCTTCCTCAGTTTCAGAGGGTGGATTTCTCCGTGTTGCTTTTTCCCCAGGTCTCCACGCCCTTGTGTGTTTCTTTTGCTTAAAGATTGCCACCTGAGCTAGCCTCTGTTGCCCATCTTCGTCCGTTTCAGAGGGTGGATTTCTCAGTGTTGCCTTTTCGCCAGCTCCCCACGCCCTTGTGTGTTTCTTTTGCTTAAAGATTGTCACCTGAGCTAGGCACTGTTGCCCTGCTTCCTCAGTTTCAGAGGGTACCTTTTTCAGGGTTGCTTTTTCACCGGGTCTCCTCGCCATTGTATTTTTTTATCTTATTTTTTTTGCTTAAAGATTGCCACCTGAGCTAGCCTCTGTTGCGCTTCTTTCTCAGTTCTAGAGGGTAGATTTCTCCGTGTTGCTTTTTCCCCAGGTCTCCACGCACTTCCTTTTATTTTTCCTTAAAAATTGCCACCTGAGCTAGCCTCTGTTGTCCATCTTCGTCGGTTTCAGAGGGTAGATTTCTCACTGTGGCTTTTTTGCCAGGTCTGCACGCCCTTGTGTTTTTTTTCTGCTTAAAGGTTGCAACCTGAGCTAGCTTCTTTTGCCCATGTCCCTCAGTTTCAGAGGGTGGATTTCTCCGTGTTGCTTTTTCCCCAGGCCTCCACGCCCTTGTGTGTTTCTTTTGCTTAACGATTGCCACCTGAGCTAGCCTCTGTTGCCCATCTTCGTCCGTTTCAGAGGGTGGATTTCTCAGTGTTGCCTTTTCCCCAGCTCCCCACGCCCTTGTGTGTTTCTTTTGCTTAAAGATTGCCACCTGAGCTAGCCTCTGTTGTCCATCTTCGTCGGTTTCAGAGGGTAGATTTCTCACTGTTGCTTTTTTGCCAGGTCTGCACGCACTTGTGTTTTTTTCTGCTTAAAGGTTGCAACCTGAGCTAGCTTCTTTTGCCCATGTCCCTCAGTTTCAGAGGGTGGATTTCTCCGTGTTGCTTTTTCCCCAGGCCTCCACGCCCTTGTGTGTTTCTTTTGCTTAAAGATTGCCACCTGAAGCCAGCCTCTCTTGCCCATCCTCCTCAGTTTCAGAGGGTAGATATTTCAGGGTTGCTTTTTCCCCAGGTCTCCACGCCTTTGTGTTTTGTTTTTGCTTAACGAGTGCCACCTGAGCTAGCCTCTCTTGCCCATGTTCCTCAGTTTCAGAGGGTAGATATTTCAGGGTTGCTTTGTCCCCAGGGCTCCACGCCTTTGTGCTTTGTTTTTGCTTAAGGATTGCCACCTGAGGTAGCCTCTCTTGCCCATCTTCCTCAGTTTCAGAGGGTGGATTTCTCCGTGTTGCTTTTTCCCCAGGTCTCCACGCCCTTGTGTGTTTCTTTTGCTTAAAGATTGCCACCTGAGCTAGCCTCTGTTGCCCATCTTCGTCCGTTTCAGAGGGTGGATTTCTCAGTGTTGCCTTTTCGCCAGCTCCCCACGCCCTTGTGTGTTTCTTTTGCTTAAAGATTGTCACCTGAGCTAGGCACTGTTGCCCTGCTTCCTCAGTTTCAGAGGGTACCTTTTTCAGGGTTGCTTTTTCACCGGGTCTCCTCGCCATTGTATTTTTTTATCTTATTTTTTTTGCTTAAAGATTGCCACCTGAGCTAGCCTCTGTTGCGCTTCTTTCTCAGTTCTAGAGGGTAGATTTCTCCGTGTTGCTTTTTCCCCAGGTCTCCACGCACTTCCTTTTATTTTTCCTTAAAAATTGCCACCTGAGCTAGCCTCTGTTGTCCATCTTCGTCGGTTTCAGAGGGTAGATTTCTCACTGTGGCTTTTTTGCCAGGTCTGCACGCCCTTGTGTTTTTTTTCTGCTTAAAGGTTGCAACCTGAGCTAGCTTCTTTTGCCCATGTCCCTCAGTTTCAGAGGGTGGATTTCTCCGTGTTGCTTTTTCCCCAGGTCTCCACGCCCTTGTGTGTTTCTTTTGCTTAAAGATTGCCACCTGAGCTAGCCTCTGTTGCCCATCTTCGTCCGTTTCAGAGGGTGGATTTCTCAGTGTTGCCTTTTCGCCAGCTCCCCACGCCCTTGTGTGTTTCTTTTGCTTAAAGATTGTCACCTGAGCTAGGCACTGTTGCCCTGCTTCCTCAGTTTCAGAGGGTACCTTTTTCAGGGTTGCTTTTTCACCGGGTCTCCTCGCCATTGTATTTTTTTATCTTATTTTTTTTGCTTAAAGATTGCCACCTGAGCTACCCTCTGTTGCGCTTCTTGCTCAGTTCTAGAGGGTAGATTTCTCCGTGTTGCTTTTTCCCCAGGTCTCCACGCACTTCCTTTTATTTTTCCTTAAAAATTGCCACCTGAGCTAGCCTCTGTTGTCCATCTTCGTCGGTTTCAGAGGGTAGATTTCTCACTGTTGCTTTTTTGCCAGGTCTGCACGCCCTTGTGTTTTTTTTCTGCTTAAAGGTTGCAACCTGAGCTAGCTTCTTTTGCCCATGTCCCTCAGTTTCAGAGGGTGGATTTCTCCGTGTTGCTTTTTCCCCAGGCCTCCACGCCCTTGTGTGTTTCTTTTGCTTAACGATTGCCACCTGAGCTAGCCTCTGTTGCCCATCTTCGTCCGTTTCAGAGGGTGGATTTCTCAGTGTTGCCTTTTCCCCAGCTCCCCACGCCCTTGTGTGTTTCTTTTGCTTAAAGATTGCCACCTGAGCTAGCCTCTGTTGTCCATCTTCGTCGGTTTCAGAGGGTAGATTTCTCACTGTTGCTTTTTTGCCAGGTCTGCACGCCCTTGTGTTTTTTTCTGCTTAAAGGTTGCAACCTGAGCTAGCTTCTTTTGCCCATGTCCCTCAGTTTCAGAGGGTGGATTTCTCCGTGTTGCTTTTTCCCCAGGCCTCCACGCCCTTGTGTGTTTCTTTTGCTTAAAGATTGCCACCTGAAGCCAGCCTCTCTTGCCCATCTTCCTCAGTTTCAGAGGGTAGATATTTCAGGGTTGCTTTTTCCCCAGGTCTCCACGCCTTTGTGTTTTGTTTTTGCTTAACGAGTGCCACCTGAGCTAGCCTCTCTTGCCCATGTTCCTCAGTTTCAGAGGGTAGATATTTCAGGGTTGCTTTGTCCCCAGGGCTCCACGCCTTTGTGCTTTGTTTTTGCTTAAGGATTGCCACCTGAGGTAGCCTCTCTTGCCCATCTTCCTCAGTTTCAGAGGGTGGATTTCTCCGTGTTGCTTTTTCCCCAGGTCTCCACGCCCTTGTGTGTTTCTTTTGCTTAAAGATTGCCACCTGAGCTAGCCTCTGTTGCCCATCTTCGTCCGTTTCAGAGGGTGGATTTCTCAGTGTTGCCTTTTCGCCAGCTCCCCACGCCCTTGTGTGTTTCTTTTGCTTAAAGATTGTCACCTGAGCTAGGCACTGTTGCCCTGCTTCCTCAGTTTCAGAGGGTACCTTTTTCAGGGTTGCTTTTTCACCGGGTCTCCTCGCCATTGTATTTTTTTATCTTATTTTTTTTGCTTAAAGATTGCCACCTGAGCTAGCCTCTGTTGCGCTTCTTTCTCAGTTCTAGAGGGTAGATTTCTCCGTGTTGCTTTTTCCCCAGGTCTCCACGCACTTCCTTTTATTTTTCCTTAAAAATTGCCACCTGAGCTAGCCTCTGTTGTCCATCTTCGTCGGTTTCAGAGGGTAGATTTCTCACTGTTGCTTTTTTGCCAGGTCTGCACGCCCTTGTGTTTTTTTTCTGCTTAAAGGTTGCAACCTGAGCTAGCTTCTTTTGCCCATGTCCCTCAGTTTCAGAGGGTGGATTTCTCCGTGTTGCTTTTTCCCCAGGCCTCCACGCCCTTGTGTGTTTCTTTTGCTTAAAGATTGCCACCTGAAGCCAGCCTCTCTTGCCCATCTTCCTCAGTTTCAGAGGGTAGATATTTCAGGGTTGCTTTTTCCCCAGGTCTCCACGCCTTTGTGTTTTGTTTTTGCTTAACGAGTGCCACCTGAGCTAGCCTCTCTTGCCCATGTTCCTCAGTTTCAGAGGGTAGATATTTCAGGGTTGCTTTGTCCCCAGGGCTCCACGCCTTTGTGCTTTGTTTTTGCTTAAGGATTGCCACCTGAGGTAGCCTCTCTTGCCCATCTTCCTCAGTTTCAGAGGGTGGATTTCTCCGTGTTGCTTTTTCCCCAGGTCTCCACGCCCTTGTGTGTTTCTTTTGCTTAAAGATTGCCACCTGAGCTAGCCTCTGTTGCCCATCTTCGTCCGTTTCAGAGGGTGGATTTCTCAGTGTTGCCTTTTCGCCAGCTCCCCACGCCCTTGTGTGTTTCTTTTGCTTAAAGATTGTCACCTGAGCTAGGCACTGTTGCCCTGCTTCCTCAGTTTCAGAGGGTACCTTTTTCAGGGTTGCTTTTTCACCGGGTCTCCTCGCCATTGTATTTTTTTATCTTATTTTTTTTGCTTAAAGATTGCCACCTGAGCTAGCCTCTGTTGCGCTTCTTGCTCAGTTCTAGAGGGTAGATTTCTCCGTGTTGCTTTTTCCCCAGGTCTCCACGCACTTCCTTTTATTTTTCCTTAAAAATTGCCACCTGAGCTAGCCTCTGTTGTCCATCTTCGTCGGTTTCAGAGGGTAGATTTCTCACTGTGGCTTTTTTGCCAGGTCTGCACGCCCTTGTGTTTTTTTTCTGCTTAAAGGTTGCAACCTGAGCTAGCTTCTTTTGCCCATGTCCCTCAGTTTCAGAGGGTGGATTTCTCCGTGTTGCTTTTTCCCCAGGCCTCCACGCCCTTGTGTGTTTCTTTTGCTTAACGATTGCCACCTGAGCTAGCCTCTGTTGCCCATCTTCGTCCGTTTCAGAGGGTGGATTTCTCAGTGTTGCCTTTTCCCCAGCTCCCCACGCCCTTGTGTGTTTCTTTTGCTTAAAGATTGCCACCTGAAGCCAGCCTCTCTTGCCCATCTTCCTCAGTTTCAGAGGGTAGATATTTCAGGGTTGCTTTTTCCCCAGGTCTCCACGCCTTTGGGTTTTGTTTTTGCTTAACGATTGCCACCTGAGCTAGCCTCTCTTGCCCATCTTCCTGAGTTTCAGAGGGTCGATATCTCCGTGTTGCTGCTTCCCCAGGTCTCCACGCCCTTGTGTGTTTCTTTTGCTTAACGTTTGCCACCTGAAGCCAGCCTCTCTTGCCCATCTTCCTCAGTTTCAGAGGGTAGATATTTCAGGGTTGCTTTTTCCCCAGGTCTCCACGCCTTTGTGTTTTGTTTTTGCTTAACGAGTGCCACCTGAGCTAGCCTCTCTTGCCCATGTTCCTCAGTTTCAGAGGGTAGATATTTCAGGGTTGCTTTGTCCCCAGGGCTCCACGCCTTTGTGCTTTGTTTTTGCTTAAGGATTGCCACCTGAGGTAGCCTCTCTTGCCCATCTTCCTCAGTTTCAGAGGGTGGATTTCTCCGTGTTGCTTTTTCCCCAGGTCTCCACGCCCTTGTGTGTTTCTTTTGCTTAAAGATTGCCACCTGAGCTAGCCTCTGTTGCCCATCTTCGTCCGTTTCAGAGGGTGGATTTCTCAGTGTTGCCTTTTCGCCAGCTCCCCACGCCCTTGTGTGTTTCTTTTGCTTAAAGATTGTCACCTGAGCTAGGCACTGTTGCCCTGCTTCCTCAGTTTCAGAGGGTACCTTTTTCAGGGTTGCTTTTTGACCGGGTCTCCTCGCCATTGTATTTTTTTATCTTATTTTTTTTGCTTAAAGATTGCCACCTGAGCTAGCCTCTGTTGCGCTTCTTGCTCAGTTCTAGAGGGTAGATTTCTCCGTGTTGCTTTTTCCCCAGGTCTCCACGCACTTCCTTTTATTTTTCCTTAAAAATTGCCACCTGAGCTAGCCTCTGTTGTCCATCTTCGTCGGTTTCAGAGGGTAGATTTCTCACTGTGGCTTTTTTGCCAGGTCTGCACGCCCTTGTGTTTTTTTTCTGCTTAAAGGTTGCAACCTGAGCTAGCTTCTTTTGCCCATGTCCCTCAGTTTCAGAGGGTGGATTTCTCCGTGTTGCTTTTTCCCCAGGCCTCCACGCCCTTGTGTGTTTCTTTTGCTTAACGATTGCCACCTGAGCTAGCCTCTGTTGCCCATCTTCGTCCGTTTCAGAGGGTGGATTTCTCAGTGTTGCCTTTTCCCCAGCTCCCCACGCCCTTGTGTGTTTCTTTTGCTTAAAGATTGCCACCTGAGCTAGCCTCTGTTGTCCATCTTCGTCGGTTTCAGAGGGTAGATTTCTCACTGTTGCTTTTTTGCCAGGTCTGCACGCCCTTGTGTTTTTTTCTGCTTAAAGGTTGCAACCTGAGCTAGCTTCTTTTGCCCATGTCCCTCAGTTTCAGAGGGTGGATTTCTCCGTGTTGCTTTTTCCCCAGGCCTCCACGCCCTTGTGTGTTTCTTTTGCTTAAAGATTGCCACCTGAAGCCAGCCTCTCTTGCCCATCTTCCTCAGTTTCAGAGGGTAGATATTTCAGGGTTGCTTTTTCCCCAGGTCTCCACGCCTTTGTGTTTTGTTTTTGCTTAACGAGTGCCACCTGAGCTAGCCTCTCTTGCCCATGTTCCTCAGTTTCAGAGGGTAGATATTTCAGGGTTGCTTTGTCCCCAGGGCTCCACGCCTTTGTGCTTTGTTTTTGCTTAAGGATTGCCACCTGAGGTAGCCTCTCTTGCCCATCTTCCTCAGTTTCAGAGGGTGGATTTCTCCGTGTTGCTTTTTCCCCAGGCCTCCACGCCCTTGTGTGTTTCTTTTGCTTAAAGATTGCCACCTGAAGCCAGCCTCTCTTGCCCATCTTCCTCAGTTTCAGAGGGTAGATATTTCAGGGTTGCTTTTTCCCCAGGTCTCCACGCCTTTGTGTTTTGTTTTTGCTTAACGAGTGCCACCTGAGCTAGCCTCTCTTGCCCATGTTCCTCAGTTTCAGAGGGTAGATATTTCAGGGTTGCTTTGTCCCCAGGGCTCCACGCCTTTGTGCTTTGTTTTTGCTTAAGGATTGCCACCTGAGGTAGCCTCTCTTGCCCATCTTCCTCAGTTTCAGAGGGTGGATTTCTCCGTGTTGCTTTTTCCCCAGGTCTCCACGCCCTTGTGTGTTTCTTTTGCTTAAAGATTGCCACCTGAGCTAGCCTCTGTTGCCCATCTTCGTCCGTTTCAGAGGGTGGATTTCTCAGTGTTGCCTTTTCGCCAGCTCCCCACGCCCTTGTGTGTTTCTTTTGCTTAAAGATTGTCACCTGAGCTAGGCACTGTTGCCCTGCTTCCTCAGTTTCAGAGGGTACCTTTTTCAGGGTTGCTTTTTGACCGGGTCTCCTCGCCATTGTATTTTTTTATCTTATTTTTTTTGCTTAAAGATTGCCACCTGAGCTAGCCTCTGTTGCGCTTCTTTCTCAGTTCTAGAGGGTAGATTTCTCCGTGTTGCTTTTTCCCCAGGTCTCCACGCACTTCCTTTCATTTTTCCTTAAAAATTGCCACCTGAGCTAGCCCCTGTTGCCCATCTTCGTCGGTTTCAGAGGGTAGATTTCTCAGTGTTGATTTTTCCCCATTTCTCCACGCCCTCGTGCTTTTTTTTTTTTATTTCCTTAAATGTCGGCGCCTGAGCTAGCTTCTTTTGCCCATCTTCGTCAGTTTCAGCGGGTAGACTCTCCGCCTGCCTTCGACAGGCCCTCTGGACTGGAAAGCTTTCCTCCTCCCGTCATCACGGTCCTTCTCGGATGACGTGCCTGGTTTCGGTTTGACCGTCCCCGCCCGCCCTGATTTTCTAAGTCCTCCCGGGAACCCCGGGGGCGCTCCAGCCGCTCCGGGAAGCGGCGGCCTCCCGGCCGCACCGGCCCAGCCCGGCCCGGGCCGCCCCCTGGCCTCTCTGGGGGGAACTCTCCCCTTCCCCTTCCCGGTGATCGCCCGAGAAACCTTTCCCGAGTCCCCCTCCTGCGGCTGGGGCTGCGCCTTGGCGGCCGGGAGCCCGCGGGCGGACGCCCCGGGGCCGCACTGGGCCGGGAGGCTGGGTCCGAGGGGGCTCCGGGACGGGATCGGGCGGCCCGGCGGCCCGGCTGTGCTCCCCGGCGGGCCCGCGCTCCGGCTCCGTCCCGCTGAGGCGGTCGTCGGTCGCCGGGTGCCACCTGGCGGCCGCTTTTATATCGTCTCTTTCCTCCGGAGCTCCGGCGACGCGGGCCAAGGGACGGGACTCGGCCGCGGTGACCGAGGCAGAGTCCCGGGAGGCCGGCGTCGCTGGCGGGATCTGGCCCGGTGGCGCCGGGGCGTGAGCGCGACGCCCGCTCGCCGGAGATTGGAGGTGCAGGCTACTGAGGGAGGTGGCTGTCGCCGCGCCGCCCGGTGCCGGCCGGGGTGTGGGGCCTCCCGGACGGGTCGACCAGCAGCCGCCGGTGCCCCTCCGTCCCCGGGAGGGGGTGGGGGGCCGCCGCGGGGGAACGGGCGAGGGAGCTCGTCCCGTGCCCGGCCGTCGTCCCGAGGGCGGCCCGGTGGTCGGGCCTTCCGCGTCGCCGATCCCCTTTCCGCGCCCCGCTCCGGAGGTGGGCGACCGGCCGGGGCCTTGCGGGGGAGGCCCGTGGAGGGCGCGACGGGCTCGGCCGCCGGGCTGGCCTTTTCCCCACTGGTCTTCCGAGTCGACCGGCTCTGGCGGTGGGGACCGGGCCCGGTCCTCGGATGCCTCCTCCTCCGTGGCAGTTTTTTTTTCCAAGTCCCGCCCTGGAGAAGAGCGTGGACCGGCCCCGGGAGCCCTCGAGGGCGGGCCGGGGAGGGCGTCCCCGGCCCGGACGCGTGCCCGGGGTGGGTCCGGGCCGTCGGACCGGACTTCTCTCTCCGAGTTTCGCGGGTCGCGTCTTTGTCCGGAGGCGGGAGGGGGCCGGCTCGAGGCGTAGGTGGAGCCCCGGCTGAGGGACGGGAGCCACGGTCCCGCCCCGGGCCCGGTCGCCGGAGGCGCCTCCGCGGAATTCTTTTCTAAGTCCTGACCCGGCGACTCAGAGGGAGGGACCGACCGGTCCCGGCCCGCGCGGGCGGCCCGGGGAGGCTGTCCCCGGCTCCCCCTGCCGCCACGCTTCTGGGGTCGACCAGATGGCCCCGGGTGCTCCGGGCCTGGTGGCGATGGGGTCGTGCTTGGGGTCTGGTGGCCGTGGCCGTGATCCAGGGGTTCCCCTGGTGATCCGTGGGTGGGCCCCGTCTCCGGGCGCGGCGATTCTTGCCCCCGAATGGGTGGTTTTGTGCCGCCAGATAAGTGCTGACACGCTCTGCTCGGGTGACAGTCGCCCGAGAGCTTCCGGGTGCCTGGATGCGTGTGCGGGGAGGGCTCCGGGCTCTGGCCGAGAACCGGACGCCCGTTTCCACCCCCGCCGCTTGAGCCGCCCGCTGGGGCCTGCGCGCCGGCTCTTGTGCGTTCCAGGCGCCCCCACGACCGTGGTGCCACCTCCGGTCTCTGGTACCCGAGGGCGGCGGGGTTAGGGGCGCGGGGTCCTCTACCACGTGCACTCCCTGCCGCCGGCACCCGGGTGCGGTCGCGACTTACCCCATCCCACCGGCTCCGTGCCAGTGCGTGTCAGGCGTTCTCGTCCTGGGGTCGTCGCCCGCGCTTGCTGGAGGAGGAGAGGGGTCGGTGAGGCTGAAGCAGGCTCCTCCGCTCGCTGTCCTCGCCGGCCTTCCCTTGCTCGGGGGTCCCTCGCGTTATGCTGCCGACCGATGTGGTGATGCTGTGCTCTCCCGGGCCGGGCCTAAGCCGTGCCAGACGAGGGACGGACGTTCATGGCGAACGGGACCGCTCTTCTCGCTCTGCCCGCGGGTCCCCTCGCCCGTTCTCCCCCGCTGCGAGTGGCGTGTGGGAGGCGGCAGGGGTGCGGAATCCGGCCCGACCTCGCTCCCCCGCCCCGTGCCTCGTGGCGTGGGCGGTGTCGGGGTCTCCGTGACGCGGCGGATGCTCTGCCTGTGCCTCTTGGCTGTGTCTCGCGGGCGGCCCTCCCCGCGGTGGGGCGGGCCGTGTTGCCGCCGCGCCGCGCGCCTTCCCGGGCGCGTGAGCGCGTTCCCCAGGCCGTTGGCGGTGCCCCTGGAGCGTTCCAGGTCGTCCCTCAGGCGCCCGAGGCCGAGTGGCGGTGTCGTTCCCTGTTCCCGTCGGCCTCCTCAGGTAACCACTGCGCTGGTGTGTCTGAGGAGCGGGGGGGTCGAGTCGGTAAGGGAGGCGTGCCCCTCGTCCCCCTCGGGGGGGACGGGTGCCTCGTCGCCCCCCACGGCGTGCCGTGTGGGGGCGGGCAGGCTCGGGCGCGTGCCCGCGCGTTCCCCTTGCTGGGGTTTCCCCGCGGGTGTGGGAGTGACCGTGGCGGGCCGAGCCAGCGGCGTGGCGCTGGCTCTTTGGTTGGGAGGTGCTGTTTGATCGGCACCTCCGTCCCAGTCTCTGCCTCCCTTGGTCTCTCGGCCTGAGGGGAGGCACTGACTTGGGAGCCGCACAGGGGCCTTGTAGATCCCTAGCTAAGCCCAGTGTGGCCAGAGATGGCGAGCCCGGGGCAGCGCGGGCTCGCGGCCCTGACCACGGACGCTCCGACTTGCTCTAGGCCTTACCTCTACCGCAGACCCCTCCTGCGTTGCGTGGCCATGGTGTCTGTAAGCGCCTTGGTGGGCCCGATGGCGGACGATGGGCGGGGGCGACACGCCCTCGGCGAGAAAGCCTTCTCTAGCGATCCGAGAGGGTGCCTTGGGGTACCGGACCCCCCAGCCGCCGCCCCTCCTTTGCGCGTAGTAGCCACGGATGCCACCACCGTGGCGCGTGGGCAGAGCTGCTCTTTGCCTACCGCGGCCGGCGCCTCCCCCCTCCGAGTCGGGGGAGGGTCACGCCCGGCCGGGCCGTCGTCGGGCGCGGGGCCGCGCGTGTGCGCGAGCGTGCGCGTGGTTCTCCCGTCGCGCGCTGGGGCGGGGAGAGGGCCCGGCCCCGTCCGGGCTCCGCCCCGCCGCGAGCGGCTGGCTCTCCGCTCGCTCCCGTCCCGAGCCGCAGCCGGTGGTGGCGTGCGGGCATGGGTGGGGGCCGCCGCCGCTCTCGGGCGCGTTCCCTCGGGACGTG
>NW_027225001.1:47500-49555 GCF_041296235.1 Equus asinus
CGGCCGGGGCCCGGGCCCGGGCCCGGGCCCGGGTTCCGGCGGCGGCGCGGGTCGACCAGATGTCCGCGCGGGGCGCACGCTCCTCTCGGAGCCCGAGGGCTACGCGGAGGCCGCGGACGAGCAGCCGCGAGGCCGCCGGGGCCGCCGCCCTGCCTGGTCGACCAGCTGTCCGGCTCGGACTTGGTCCCCGGACCGGGGCGCGCGGGTCGACCAGATGTCCGCGGCGCTCGGGGCCGGGTCCCGGGGCTCTGGGTGCTCTGGGTGCTCTGGGTGCGCTCCCGGCCCTCTGTCGGCTCCGAAGGCCCCGCGGACTCGTAGCCACGGGGGCCGGCGGCGCGCGGGTCGACCAGATGTCCGCGCCGAGCGCCGCGGGACCGCAGGGCGCTCGGCCTTCTCGGAGGCTCGAGGGCTCCGGCGACCCGGCGGACGAGCAGCGGCGAGGCCGCCGTGGCCGCCGCCCTGCCGGGTCGACCGGCGACCCGACCCCCGTGTCTCGGGGGGGGGGGGGGGGCGGGTCGACCAGATGTCCGCACCGAGCGCCGCGGGGCCGTGGGGCCGCGGGGCGCTCGGCCTTCTCGGAGCCCCGAGGGCTCCCTGGAGGCTGCGGACGAGCAGCCGCGAGGCCCCCGGGGCAGCCGCCCTGCCGGGTCGACCGGCGGCCCGGCCCGGACTCGGGCCCGGGTCCCGTGGCGCGCGGGTCGACCAGATGTCCGCGCCGAGCGCCACATGGCTGCGGGTCGCTCCGGCTTCTCGCAGTCCCGAGGGTTCCGCGGGCACGTAGCTGCGAGACCCGGGCGGCTGCCCTCCGCCCGGCTCACGGGGCGCTCGTGTCCATCAGCTGGTCGTGCGGAAATCCCGTGGTTGGCCTCCCTCCCTCCCTCCCTCCCTCCCTCCTCCCTCCCTCCCTCGTCCAGCCGCCACGTTTTCGGGGTTCGTGCGACTGGGATGAAATAGACCTTCCCAACGTCAATCGGAGATCATCCATCATACCTCTCGAGTCCCCAAAAGCCAAGAAACACGCCAACCAAAACGCTTTATTATGCCAACGGTTCCCGTTTTCATTCCTATCGTTTAGGGAGGTTTGGTGGCAGCAGCGGCCGAAAGCAAAAGGAAACCCGAGGAAAGCGGCTCCATCCACCAGGGCTGTGTCCTCATCGGTGCCGACGCAGGAGGGACGGGCTTCGTTCGTTCGTTCGCTGCGGCCCAAATTCCCGGGCCGCCCGAGGACCGCTCGCACCGGCCCGAGGGAGGGAGCCCCGGCAGGCAGGATGCCTCCGGGGAAATGGCCAAGTCGACCGCGCGACCCACAACCCGCCCGACTGGGGGCGAGAAGGAGCATGGAGGAGGACTCCGTCCCCTAGTCGGCAGACGGCCCCGGACAGGGACGTTCGCCAAAACCTCCCCAAGGCCGCTTTCCGTGACCGAGTCGGCCTCCCCGCCTGTACTCGTCCCGGCCCGAGAAACGAGACGCGGGGTGGATCGGGACCAGGCCACGCACCAGGCCGGCCGGCGCGCCCATCCTCCCCTCCCCCGACCTGACCTGACCTGGACGAACGCCTCCCCATCGCCCGCCCCCGCGAGGCTGATCCGTCCGGCCGGTGAGGAGGCCGCTTGTCGGGCGCCCACCTGCTGCCCGGCATCCTCTTATATAGTGTTCGAGGAGGTCGACCAGGTGGCCCGGCCTGGATTGGGGGGGGGGGGGGGCGCGGGGTGCGGTGTCCCGGGCGGCGGGGGACGGGGGGGGGTAGGAGTGGAGAGGGAAAGGTGGGCGTGGAGAATGCCGGGGTCGGGGGTCGGCGCGGGGCGGGGCGGGAGTTGGGGATGGGGAGGGGCGGGAGGGCCGTCTGGACATGGAGGGTCGGAAGAGCGGTGGTGACAATGATTTTCATTATCATTTAGAAAGAAGAACGTGGACTTCTTTAGAGGAGTCCTTTGAATAGCTTCTCCATTTAGTTAACATACATCCAAATGGAGGTCGGGAAACTTGGGTCCTGTTAACATATGGATGGAAGTGGAAAGAACTATCGCGATGACCGTCCTTGTGTTTCTTTTATT
>NW_027225002.1:0-15000 GCF_041296235.1 Equus asinus
TTTTGACCGGCTCTCCTCGCCATTGTATTTTTTTATTTTATTTTTTTTGCTTAAAGATTGCCACCTGAGCTAGCCTCTGTTGCCCATCTTCGTCCGTTTCAGAGGGTGGATTTCTCAGTGTTGCCTTTTCGCCAGCTCCCCACGCCCTTGTGTGTTTCTTTTGCTTAAAGATTGCCACCTGAAGCCAGCCTCTCTTGCCCATCTTCCTCAGTTTCAGAGGGTAGATATTTCAGGGTTGCTTTTTCCCCAGGTCTCCACGCCTTTGTGTTTTGTTTTTGCTTAACGAGTGCCACCTGAGCTAGCCTCTCTTGCCCATGTTCCTCAGTTTCAGAGGGTAGATATTTCAGGGTTGCTATGTCCCCAGGGCTCCACGCCTTTGTGCTTTGTTTTTGCTTAAGGATTGCCACCTGAGGTAGCCTCTCTTGCCCATCTTCCTCAGTTTCAGAGGGTGGATTTCTCCGTCTTGCTTTTTCCCCAGGTCTCCACGCCCTTGTGTGTTTCTTTTGCTTAAAGATTGCCACCTGAGCTAGCCTCTGTTGCCCATCTTCGTCCGTTTCAGAGGGTGGATTTCTCAGTGTTGCCTTTTCGCCAGCTCCCCACGCCCTTGTGTGTTTCTTTTGCTTAAAGATTGTCACCTGAGCTAGGCACTGTTGCCCTGCTTCCTCAGTTTCAGAGGGTACCTTTTTCAGGGTTGCTTTTTGACCGGCTCTCCTCGCCATTGTATTTTTTTATTTTATTTTTTTTGCTTAAAGATTGCCACCTGAGCTAGCCTCTGTTGCCCATCTTCGTCCGTTTCAGAGGGTGGATTTCTCAGTGTTGCCTTTTCGCCAGCTCCCCACGCCCTTGTGTGTTTCTTTTGCTTAAAGATTGTCACCTGAGCTAGGCACTGTTGCCCTGCTTCTTCAGTTTCAGAGGGTGCCTTTTTCAGGGTTGCTTTTTGACCGGGTCTCCTCGCCATTGTATTTTTTTATTTTATTTTTTTGCTTAAAGATTGCCACCTGAGCTAGCCTCTGTTGCCCATCTTCGTCCGTTTCAGAGGGTGGATTTCTCAGTGTTGCCTTTTCGCCAGCTCCCCACGCCCTTGTGTGTTTCTTTTGCTTAAAGATTGTCACCTGAGCTAGGCACTGTTGCCCTGCTTCCTCAGTTTCAGAGGGTACCTTTTTCAGGGTTGCTTTTTGACCGGGTCTCCTCGCCATTGTATTTTTTTATTTTATTTTTTTTTGCTTAAAGATTGCCACCTGAGCTAGCCTCTGTTGCGCTTCTTTCTCAGTTTCAGAGGGTAGATTTCCCCGTGTTGCTTTTTCCCCAGGTCTCCACGCACTTCCTTTTATTTTTCCTTAAAAATTGCCACCTGAGCTAGCCTCTGTTGCCCATCTTCGTCGGTTTCAGAGGGTAGATTTCTCACTGTTGCTTTTTTGCCAGGTCTGCACGCCCTTGTGTTTTTTTTCTGCTTAAAGGTTGCAACCTGAGCTAGCTTCTTTTGCCCATGTTCCTCAGTTTCAGAGGGTGGATTTCTCCGTGTTGCTTTTTCCCCAGGCCTCCACGCCCTTGTGTGTTTCTTTTGCTTAACGATTGCCACCTGAGCTAGCCTCTGTTGCCCATCTTCGTCCGTTTCAGAGGGTGGATTTCTCAGTGTTGCCTTTTCCCCAGCTCCCCACGCCCTTGTGTGTTTCTTTTGCTTAAAGATTGCCACCTGAAGCCAGCCTCTCTTGCCCATCTTCCTCAGTTTCAGAGGGTAGATATTTCAGGGTTGCTTTTTCCCCAGGTCTCCACGCCTTTGTGTTTTGTTTTTGCTTAACGAGTGCCACCTGAGCTAGCCTCTCTTGCCCATGTTCCTCAGTTTCAGAGGGTAGATATTTCAGGGTTGCTTTGTCCCCAGGGCTCCACGCCTTTGTGCTTTGTTTTTGCTTAAGGATTGCCACCTGAGGTAGCCTCTCTTGCCCATCTTCCTCAGTTTCAGAGGGTGGATTCTCCGTGTTGCTTTTTCCCCAGGTCTCCACGCCCTTGTGTGTTTCTTTTGCTTAAAGATTGCCACCTGAGCTAGCCTGTGTTGCCCATCTTCCTCAGTTTCAGAGGGTAGATATTTCAGGGTTGCTTTTTCCCCAGGTCTCCACGCCTTTGTGTTTTGTTTTTGCTTAACGAGTGCCACCTGAGCTAGCCTCTCTTGCCCATGTTCCTCAGTTTCAGAGGGTAGATATTTCAGGGTTGCTTTGTCCCCAGGGCTCCACGCCTTTGTGCTTTGTTTTTGCTTAAGGATTGCCACCTGAGGTAGCCTCTGTTGCCCATCTTAGTCCGTTTCAGAGGGTGGATTTCTCAGTGTTGCCTTTTCGCCAGCTCCCCACGCCCTTGTGTGTTTCTTTTGCTTAAAGATTGTCACCTGAGCTAGGCACTGTTGCCCTGCTTCTTCAGTTTCAGAGGGTACCTTTTTCAGGGTTGCTTTTTGACCGGCTCTCCTCGCCATTGTATTTTTTTATTTTATTTTTTTTGCTTAAAGATTGCCACCTGAGCTAGCCTCTGTTGCCCATCTTCGTCCGTTTCAGAGGGTGGATTTCTCAGTGTTGCCTTTTCGCCAGCTCCCCACGCCCTTGTGTGTTTCTTTTGCTTAAAGATTGTCACCTGAGCTAGGCACTGTTGCCCTGCTTCCTCAGTTTCAGAGGGTACCTTTTTCAGGGTTGCTTTTTGACCGGCTCTCCTCGCCATTGTATTTTTTTATTTTATTTTTTTTTGCTTAAAGATTGCCACCTGAGCTAGCCTCTGTTGCGCTTCTTTCTCAGTTTCAGAGGGTAGATTTCCCCGTGTTGCTTTTTCCCCAGGTCTCCACGCACTTCCTTTTATTTTTCCTTAAAAATTGCCACCTGAGCTAGCCTCTGTTGCCCATCTTCGTCGGTTTCAGAGGGTAGATTTCTCACTGTTGCTTTTTTGCCAGGTCTGCACGCCCTTGTGTTTTTTTTCTGCTTAAAGGTTGCAACCTGAGCTAGCTTCTTTTGCCCATGTTCCTCAGTTTCAGAGGGTGGATTTCTCCGTGTTGCTTTTTCCCCAGGCCTCCACGCCCTTGTGTGTTTCTTTTGCTTAACGATTGCCACCTGAGCTAGCCTCTGTTGCCCATCTTCGTCCGTTTCAGAGGGTGGATTTCTCAGTGTTGCCTTTTCGCCAGCTCCCCACGCCCTTGTGTGTTTCTTTTGCTTAAAGATTGCCACCTGAAGCCAGCCTCTCTTGCCCATCTTCCTCAGTTTCAGAGGGTAGATATTTCAGGGTTGCTTTTTCCCCAGGTCTCCACGCCTTTGTGTTTTGTTTTTGCTTAACGAGTGCCACCTGAGCTAGCCTCTCTTGCCCATGTTCCTCAGTTTCAGAGGGTAGATATTTCAGGGTTGCTTTGTCCCCAGGGCTCCACGCCTTTGTGCTTTGTTTTTGCTTAAGGATTGCCACCTGAGGTAGCCTCTGTTGCCCATCTTAGTCCGTTTCAGAGGGTGGATTTCTCAGTGTTGCCTTTTCGCCAGCTCCCCACGCCCTTGTGTGTTTCTTTTGCTTAAAGATTGTCACCTGAGCTAGGCACTGTTGCCCTGCTTCCTCAGTTTCAGAGGGTACCTTTTTCAGGGTTGCTTTTTGACCGGGTCTCCTCGCCATTGTATTTTTTTATTTTATTTTTTTTGCTTAAAGATTGCCACCTGAGCTAGCCTCTGTTGCCCATCTTCGTCCGTTTCAGAGGGTGGATTTCTCAGTGTTGCCTTTTCGCCAGCTCCCCACGCCCTTGTGTGTTTCTTTTGCTTAAAGATTGTCACCTGAGCTAGGCACTGTTGCCCTGCTTCTTCAGTTTCAGAGGGTGCCTTTTTCAGGGTTGCTTTTTGACCGGGTCTCCTCGCCATTGTATTTTTTTATTTTATTTTTTTTGCTTAAAGATTGCCACCTGAGCTAGCCTCTGTTGCCCATCTTCGTCCGTTTCAGAGGGTGGATTTCTCAGTGTTGCCTTTTCGCCAGCTCCCCACGCCCTTGTGTGTTTCTTTTGCTTAAAGATTGTCACCTGAGCTAGGCACTGTTGCCCTGCTTCCTCAGTTTCAGAGGGTACCTTTTTCAGGGTTGCTTTTTCACCGGGTCTCCTCGCCATTGTATTTTTTTATTTTATTTTTTTTGCTTAAAGATTGCCACCTGAGCTAGCCTCTGTTGCCCATCTTCGTCCGTTTCAGAGGGTGGATTTCTCAGTGTTGCCTTTTCGCCAGCTCCCCACGCCCTTGTGTGTTTCTTTTGCTTAAAGATTGCCACCTGAAGCCAGCCTCTCTTGCCCATCTTCCTCAGTTTCAGAGGGTAGATATTTCAGGGTTGCTTTTTCCCCAGGTCTCCACGCCTTTGTGTTTTGTTTTTGCTTAACGAGTGCCACCTGAGCTAGCCTCTCTTGCCCATGTTCCTCAGTTTCAGAGGGTAGATATTTCAGGGTTGCTATGTCCCCAGGGCTCCACGCCTTTGTGCTTTGTTTTTGCTTAAGGATTGCCACCTGAGGTAGCCTCTCTTGCCCATCTTCCTCAGTTTCAGAGGGTGGATTTCTCCGTCTTTCTTTTTCCCCAGGTCTCCACGCCCTTGTGTGTTTCTTTTGCTTAAAGATTGCCACCTGAGCTAGCCTCTGTTGCCCATCTTCGTCCGTTTCAGAGGGTGGATTTCTCAGTGTTGCCTTTTCGCCAGCTCCCCACGCCCTTGTGTGTTTCTTTTGCTTAAAGATTGTCACCTGAGCTAGGCACTGTTGCCCTGCTTCCTCAGTTTCAGAGGGTACCTTTTTCAGGGTTGCTTTTTGACCGGCTCTCCTCGCCATTGTATTTTTTTATTTTATTTTTTTTGCTTAAAGATTGCCACCTGAGCTAGCCTCTGTTGCCCATCTTCGTCCGTTTCAGAGGGTGGATTTCTCAGTGTTGCCTTTTCGCCAGCTCCCCACGCCCTTGTGTGTTTCTTTTGCTTAAAGATTGCCACCTGAAGCCAGCCTCTCTTGCCCATCTTCCTCAGTTTCAGAGGGTAGATATTTCAGGGTTGCTTTTTCCCCAGGTCTCCACGCCTTTAGGTTTTGTTTTTGCTTAACGAGTGCCACCTGAGCTAGCCTCTCTTGCCCATGTTCCTCAGTTTCAGAGGGTAGATATTTCAGGGTTGCTTTGTCCCCAGGGCTCCACGCCTTTGTGCTTTGTTTTTGCTTAAGGATTGCCACCTGAGGTAGCCTCTCTTGCCCATCTTCCTCAGTTTCAGAGGGTGGATTTCTCCGTGTTGCTTTTTCCCCAGGTCTCCACGCCCTTGTGTGTTTCTTTTGCTTAAAGATTGCCACCTGAGCTAGCCTCTGTTGCCCATCTTCGTCCGTTTCAGAGGGTGGATTTCTCAGTGTTGCCTTTTCGCCAGCTCCCCACGCCCTTGTGTGTTTCTTTTGCTTAAAGATTGTCACCTGAGCTAGGCACTGTTGCCCTGCTTCCTCAGTTTCAGAGGGTACCTTTTTCAGGGTTGCTTTTTGACCGGGTCTCCTCGCCATTGTATTTTTTTATCTTATTTTTTTTGCTTAAAGATTGCCACCTGAGCTAGCCTCTGTTGCGCTTCTTTCTCAGTTCTAGAGGGTAGATTTCTCCGTGTTGCTTTTTCCCCAGGTCTCCACGCACTTCCTTTTATTTTTCCTTAAAAATTGCCACCTGAGCTAGCCTCTGTTGTCCATCTTCGTCGGTTTCAGAGGGTAGATTTCTCACTGTTGCTTTTTTGCCAGGTCTGCACGCCCTTGTGTTTTTTTTCTGCTTAAAGGTTGCAACCTGAGCTAGCTTCTTTTGCCCATGTCCCTCAGTTTCAGAGGGTGGATTTCTCCGTGTTGCTTTTTCCCCAGGCCTCCACGCCCTTGTGTGTTTCTTTTGCTTAAAGATTGCCACCTGAAGCCAGCCTCTCTTGCCCATCTTCCTCAGTTTCAGAGGGTAGATATTTCAGGGTTGCTTTTTCCCCAGGTCTCCACGCCTTTGTGTTTTGTTTTTGCTTAACGATTGCCACCTGAGCTAGCCTCTCTTGCCCATGTTCCTCAGTTTCAGAGGGTAGATATTTCAGGGTTGCTTTGTCCCCAGGGCTCCACGCCTTTGTGCTTTGTTTTTGCTTAAGGATTGCCACCTGAGGTAGCCTCTCTTGCCCATCTTCCTCAGTTTCAGAGGGTGGATTTCTCCGTGTTGCTTTTTCCCCAGGTCTCCACGCCCTTGTGTGTTTCTTTTGCTTAAAGATTGCCACCTGAAGCCAGCCTCTCTTGCCCATCTTCCTCAGTTTCAGAGGGTAGATATTTCAGGGTTGCTTTTTCCCCAGGTCTCCACGCCCTTGTGTGTTTCTTTTGCTTAAAGATTGTCACCTGAGCTAGGCACTGTTGCCCTGCTTCCTCAGTTTCAGAGGGTACCTTTTTCAGGGTTGCTTTTTGACCGGGTCTCCTCGCCATTGTATTTTTTTATCTTATTTTTTTTGCTTAAAGATTGCCACCTGAGCTAGCCTCTGTTGCGCTTCTTTCTCAGTTCTAGAGGGTAGATTTCTCCGTGTTGCTTTTTCCCCAGGTCTCCACGCACTTCCTTTTATTTTTCCTTAAAAATTGCCACCTGAGCTAGCCTCTGTTGTCCATCTTCGTCGGTTTCAGAGGGTAGATTTCTCACTGTTGCTTTTTTGCCAGGTCTGCACGCCCTTGTGTTTCTTTTCTGCTTAAAGGTTGCAACCTGAGCTAGCTTCTTTTGCCCATGTCCCTCAGTTTCAGAGGGTGGATTTCTCCGTGTTGCTTTTTCCCCAGGCCTCCACGCCCTTGTGTGTTTCTTTTGCTTAAAGATTGCCACCTGAAGCCAGCCTCTCTTGCCCATCTTCCTCAGTTTCAGAGGGTAGATATTTCAGGGTTGCTTTTTCCCCAGGTCTCCACGCCTTTGGGTTTTGTTTTTGCTTAACGATTGCCACCTGAGCTAGCCTCTCTTGCCCATGTTCCTCAGTTTCAGAGGGTAGATATTTCAGGGTTGCTTTGTCCCCAGGGCTCCACGCCTTTGTGCTTTGTTTTTGCTTAAGGATTGCCACCTGAGGTAGCCTCTCTTGCCCATCTTCCTCAGTTTCAGAGGGTGGATTTCTCCGTGTTGCTTTTTCCCCAGGTCTCCACGCCCTTGTGTGTTTCTTTTGCTTAAAGATTGCCACCTGAGCTAGCCTCTGTTGCCCATCTTCGTCCGTTTCAGAGGGTGGATTTCTCAGTGTTGCCTTTTCGCCAGCTCCCCACGCCCTTGTGTGTTTCTTTTGCTTAAAGATTGTCACCTGAGCTAGGCACTGTTGCCCTGCTTCCTCAGTTTCAGAGGGTACCTTTTTCAGGGTTGCTTTTTGACTGGGTCTCCTTGCCATTGTATTTTTTATCTTATTTTTTTTGCTTAAAGATTGCCACCTGAGCTAGCCTCTGTTGCGCTTCTTTCTCAGTTCTAGAGGGTAGATTTCTCCGTGTTGCTTTTTCCCCAGGTCTCCACGCACTTCCTTTTATTTTTCCTTAAAAATTGCCACCTGAGCTAGCCTCTGTTGTCCATCTTCGTCGGTTTCAGAGGGTAGATTTCTCACTGTTGCTTTTTTGCCAGGTCTGCACGCCCTTGTGTTTTTTTTCTGCTTAAGGATTGCCACCTGAGGTAGCCTCTCTTGCCCATCTTCCTCAGTTTCAGAGGGTGGATTTCTCCGTGTTGCTTTTTCCCCAGGTCTCCACGCCCTTGTGTGTTTCTTTTGCTTAAAGATTGCCACCTGAAGCCAGCCTCTCTTGCCCATCTTCCTCAGTTTCAGAGGGTAGATATTTCAGGGTTGCTTTTTCCCCAGGTCTCCACGCCCTTGTGTGTTTCTTTTGCTTAAAGATTGTCACCTGAGCTAGGCACTGTTGCCCTGCTTCCTCAGTTTCAGAGGGTACCTTTTTCAGGGTTGCTTTTTGACCGGGTCTCCTCGCCATTGTATTTTTTTATCTTATTTTTTTTGCTTAAAGATTGCCACCTGAGCTAGCCTCTGTTGCGCTTCTTTCTCAGTTCTAGAGGGTAGATTTCTCCGTGTTGCTTTTTCCCCAGGTCTCCACGCACTTCCTTTTATTTTTCCTTAAAAATTGCCACCTGAGCTAGCCTCTGTTGTCCATCTTCGTCGGTTTCAGAGGGTAGATTTCTCACTGTTGCTTTTTTGCCAGGTCTGCACGCCCTTGTGTTTTTTTTCTGCTTAAAGGTTGCAACCTGAGCTAGCTTCTTTTGCCCATGTCCCTCAGTTTCAGAGGGTGGATTTCTCCGTGTTGCTTTTTCCCCAGGCCTCCACGCCCTTGTGTGTTTCTTTTGCTTAAAGATTGCCACCTGAAGCCAGCCTCTCTTGCCCATCTTCCTCAGTTTCAGAGGGTAGATATTTCAGGGTTGCTTTTTCCCCAGGTCTCCACGCCTTTGGGTTTTGTTTTTGCTTAACGATTGCCACCTGAGCTAGCCTCTCTTGCCCATGTTCCTCAGTTTCAGAGGGTAGATATTTCAGGGTTGCTTTGTCCCCAGGGCTCCACGCCTTTGTGCTTTGTTTTTGCTTAAGGATTGCCACCTGAGGTAGCCTCTCTTGCCCATCTTCCTCAGTTTCAGAGGGTGGATTTCTCCGTGTTGCTTTTTCCCCAGGTCTCCACGCCCTTGTGTGTTTCTTTTGCTTAAAGATTGCCACCTGAGCTAGCCTCTGTTGCCCATCTTCGTCCGTTTCAGAGGGTGGATTTCTCAGTGTTGCCTTTTCGCCAGCTCCCCACGCCCTTGTGTGTTTCTTTTGCTTAAAGATTGTCACCTGAGCTAGGCACTGTTGCCCTGCTTCCTCAGTTTCAGAGGGTACCTTTTTCAGGGTTGCTTTTTGACCGGGTCTCCTCGCCATTGTATTTTTTTATCTTATTTTTTTTGCTTAAAGATTGCCACCTGAGCTAGCCTCTGTTGCGCTTCTTTCTCAGTTCTAGAGGGTAGATTTCTCCGTGTTGCTTTTTCCCCAGGTCTCCACGCACTTCCTTTTATTTTTCCTTAAAAATTGCCACCTGAGCTAGCCTCTGTTGTCCATCTTCGTCGGTTTCAGAGGGTAGATTTCTCACTGTTGCTTTTTTGCCAGGTCTGCACGCCCTTGTGTTTTTTTTCTGCTTAAAGGTTGCAACCTGAGCTAGCTTCTTTTGCCCATGTCCCTCAGTTTCAGAGGGTGGATTTCTCCGTGTTGCTTTTTCCCCAGGCCTCCACGCCCTTGTGTGTTTCTTTTGCTTAAAGATTGCCACCTGAAGCCAGCCTCTCTTGCCCATCTTCCTCAGTTTCAGAGGGTAGATATTTCAGGGTTGCTTTTTCCCCAGGTCTCCACGCCTTTGTGTTTTGTTTTTGCTTAACGATTGCCACCTGAGCTAGCCTCTCTTGCCCATGTTCCTCAGTTTCAGAGGGTAGATATTTCAGGGTTGCTTTGTCCCCAGGGCTCCACGCCTTTGTGCTTTGTTTTTGCTTAAGGATTGCCACCTGAGGTAGCCTCTCTTGCCCATCTTCCTCAGTTTCAGAGGGTGGATTTCTCCGTGTTGCTTTTTCCCCAGGTCTCCACGCCCTTGTGTGTTTCTTTTGCTTAAAGATTGCCACCTGAGCTAGCCTCTGTTGCCCATCTTCGTCCGTTTCAGAGGGTGGATTTCTCAGTGTTGCCTTTTCGCCAGCTCCCCACGCCCTTGTGTGTTTCTTTTGCTTAAAGATTGTCACCTGAGCTAGGCACTGTTGCCCTGCTTCCTCAGTTTCAGAGGGTACCTTTTTCAGGGTTGCTTTTTGACCGGCTCTCCTCGCCATTGTATTTTTTTATCTTATTTTTTTTGCTTAAAGATTGCCACCTGAGCTAGCCTCTGTTGCGCTTCTTTCTCAGTTCTAGAGGGTAGATTTCTCCGTGTTGCTTTTTCCCCAGGTCTCCACGCACTTCCTTTTATTTTTCCTTAAAAATTGCCACCTGAGCTAGCCTCTGTTGTCCATCTTCGTCGGTTTCAGAGGGTAGATTTCTCACTGTTGCTTTTTTGCCAGGTCTGCACGCCCTTGTGTTTTTTTTCTGCTTAAAGGTTGCAACCTGAGCTAGCTTCTTTTGCCCATGTCCCTCAGTTTCAGAGGGTGGATTTCTCCGTGTTGCTTTTTCCCCAGGCCTCCACGCCCTTGTGTGTTTCTTTTGCTTAAAGATTGCCACCTGAAGCCAGCCTCTCTTGCCCATCTTCCTCAGTTTCAGAGGGTAGATATTTCAGGGTTGCTTTTTCCCCAGGTCTCCACGCCTTTGGGTTTTGTTTTTGCTTAACGATTGCCACCTGAGCTAGCCTCTCTTGCCCATCTTCCTGAGTTTCAGAGGGTCGATATCTCCGTGTTGCTGTTTCCTCAGGTCTCCACGCCCTTGTGTGTTTCTTTTGCTTAACGTTTGCCACCTGAAGCCAGCCTCTCTTGCCCATCTTCCTCAGTTTCAGAGGGTGGATTTCTCCGTGTTGCTTTTTCCCCAGGTCTCCACGCCCTTGTGTGTTTCTTTTGCTTAAAGATTGCCACCTGAGCTAGCCTCTGTTGCCCATCTTCGTCCGTTTCAGAGGGTGGATTTCTCAGTGTTGCCTTTTCGCCAGCTCCCCACGCCCTTGTGTGTTTCTTTTGCTTAAAGATTGTCACCTGAGCTAGGCACTGTTGCCCTGCTTCCTCAGTTTCAGAGGGTACCTTTTTCAGGGTTGCTTTTTGACCGGGTCTCCTCGCCATTGTATTTTTTTATCTTATTTTTTTTGCTTAAAGATTGCCACCTGAGCTAGCCTCTGTTGCCCATCTTCGTCCGTTTCAGAGGGTGGATTTCTCAGTGTTGCCTTTTCCCCAGCTCCCCACGCCCTTGTGTGTTTCTTTTGCTGAAAGATTGCCACCTGAAGCCAGCCTCTCTTGCCCATCTTCGTCAGTTTCAGAGGGTGGATTTCTCAGTGTTGCCTTTTCCCCAGCTCCCCACGCCCTTGTGTGTTTCTTTTGCTTAAAGATTGTCACCTGAGCTAGGCACTGTTGCCCTGCTTCCTCAGTTTCAGAGGGTACCTTTTTCAGGGTTGCTTTTTGACCGCGTCTCCTCGCTATTGTATTTTTTTATCTTATTTTTTTTGCTTAAAGATTGCCACCTGAGCTAGCCTCTGTTGCGCTTCTTTCTCAGTTCTAGAGGGTAGATTTCTCCGTGTTGCTTTTTCCCCAGGTCTCCACGCACTTCCTTTCATTTTTCCTTAAAAATTGCCACCTGAGCTAGCCCCTGTTGCCCATCTTCGTCGGTTTCAGAGGGTAGATTTCTCAGTGTTGATTTTTCCCCATTTCTCCACGCCCTCGTGCTTTTTTTTTTTATTTCCTTAAATGTCGGCGCCTGAGCTAGCTTCTTTTGCCCATCTTCGTCAGTTTCAGCGGGTAGACTCTCCGCCTGCCTTCGACAGGCCCTCTGGACTGGAAAGCTTTCCTCCTCCCGTCATCACGGTCCTTCTCGGATGACGTGCCTGGTTTCGGTTTGACCGTCCCCGCCCGCCCTGATTTTCTAAGTCCTCCCGGGAACCCCGGGGGCGCTCCAGCCGCTCCGGGAAGCGGCGGCCTCCCGGCCGCACCGGCCCAGCCCGGCCCGGGCCGCCCCCTGGCCTCTCTGGGGGGAACTCTCCCCTTCCCCTTCCCGGTGATCGCCCGAGAAACCTTTTCCGAGTCCCCCTCCTGCGGCTGGGGCTGCGCCTTGGCGGCCGGGAGCCCGCGGGCGGACACCCCGGGGCCGCACTGGGCCGGGAGGCTGGGTCCGAGGGGGCTCCGGGACGGGATCGGGCGGCCCGGCGGCCCGGCTGTGCTCCCCGGCGGGCCCGCGCTCCGGCTCCGTCCCGCTGAGGCGGTCGTCGGTCGCCGGGTGCCACCTGGCGGCCGCTTTTATATCGTCTCTTTCCTCCGGAGCTCCGGCGACGCGGGCCAAGGGACGGGACTCGGCCGCGGTGACCGAGGCAGAGTCCCGGGAGGCCGGCGTCGCTGGCGGGATCTGGCCCGGTGGCGCCGGGGCGTGAGCGCGACGCCCGCTCGCCGGAGATTGGAGGTGCAGGCTACTGAGGGAGGTGGCTGTCGCCGCGCCGCCCGGTGCCGGCCGGGGTGTGGGGCCTCCCGGACGGGTCGACCAGCAGCCGCCGGTGCCCCTCCGTCCCCGGGAGGGGGTGGGGGGCCGCCGCGGGGGAACGGGCGAGGGAGCTCGTCCCGTGCCCGGCCGTCGTCCCGAGGGCGGCCCGGTGGTCGGGCCTTCCGCGTCGCCGATCCCCTTTCCGCGCCCCGCTCCGGAGGTGGGCGACCGGCCGGGGCCTTGCGGGGGAGGCCCGTGGAGGGCGCGACGGGCTCGGCCGCCGGGCTGGCCTTTTCCCCACTGGTCTTCCGAGTCGACCGGCTCTGGCGGTGGGGACCGGGCCCGGTCCTCGGATGCCTCCTCCTCCGTGGCAGTTTTTTTTTCCAAGTCCCGCCCTGGAGAAGAGCGTGGACCGGCCCCGGGAGCCCTCGAGGGCGGGCCGGGGAGGGCGTCCCCGGCCCGGACGCGTGCCCGGGGTGGGTCCGGGCCGTCGGACCGGACTTCTCTCTCCGAGTTTCGCGGGTCGCGTCTTTGTCCGGAGGCGGGAGGGGGCCGGCTCGAGGCGTAGGTGGAGCCCCGGCTGAGGGACGGGAGCCACGGTCCCGCCCCGGGCCCGGTCGCCGGAGGCGCCTCCGCGGAATTCTTTTCTAAGTCCTGACCCGGCGACTCAGAGGGAGGGACCGACCGGTCCCGGCCCGCGCGGGCGGCCCGGGGAGGCTGTCCCCGGCTCCCCCTGCCGCCACGCTTCTGGGGTCGACCAGATGGCCCCGGGAGCTCCGGGCCTGGTGGCGATGGGGTCGTGCTTGGGGTCTGGTGGCCGTGGCCGTGATCCAGGGGTTCCCCTGGTGATCCGTGGGTGGGCCCCGTCTCCGGGCGCGGCGATTCTTGCCCCCGAATGGGTGGTTTTGTGCCGCCAGGTAAGTGCTGACACGCTCTGCTCGGGTGACAGTCGCCCGAGAGCTTCCGGGTGCCTGGATGCGTGTGCGGGGAGGGCTCCGGGCTCTGGCCGAGAACCGGACGCCCGTTTCCACCCCCGCCGCTTGAGCCGCCCGCTGGGGCCTGCGCGCCGGCTCTTGTGCGTTCCAGGCGCCCCCACGACCGTGGTGCCACCTCCGGTCTCTGGTACCCGAGGGCGGCGGGGTTAGGGGCGCGGGGTCCTCTACCACGTGCACTCCCTGCCGCCGGCACCCGGGTGCGGTCGCGACTTACCCCATCCCACCGGCTCCGTGCCAGTGCGTGTCAGGCGTTCTCGTCCTGGGGTGGTCGCCCGCGCTTGCTGGAGGAGGAGAGGGGTCGGTGAGGCTGAAGCAGGCTCCTCCGCTCGCTGTCCTCGCCGGCCTTCCCTTGCTCGGGGGTCCCTCGCGTTATGCTGCCGACCGATGTGGTGATGCTGTGCTCTCCCGGGCCGGGCCTAAGCCGTGCCAGACGAGGGACGGACGTTCATGGCGAACGGGACCGCTCTTCTCGCTCTGCCCGCGGGTCCCCTCGCCCGTTCTCCCCCGCTGCGAGTGGCGTGTGGGAGGCGGCAGGGGTGCGGAATCCGGCCCGACCTCGCTCCCCCGCCCCGTGCCTCGTGGCGTGGGCGGTGTCGGGGTCTCCGTGACGCGGCGGATGCTCCGCCTGTGCCTCTTGGCTGTGTCTCGCGGGCGGCCCTCCCCGCGGTGGGGCGGGCCGTGTTGCCGCCGCGCCGCGCGCCTTCCCGGGCGCGTGAGCGCGTTCCCCAGGCCGTTGGCGGTGCCCCTGGAGCGTTCCAGGTCGTCCCTCAGGCGCCCGAGGCCGAGTGGCGGTGTCGTTCCCTGTTCCCGTCGGCCTCCTCAGGTAACCACTGTGCTGGTGTGTCTGAGGAGCGGAGGGGTCGAGTCGGTAAGGGAGGCGTGCCCCTCGTCCCCCTCGGGGTGGACGGGTGCCTCGTCGCCCCCCACGGCGTGCCGTGTGGGGGCGGGCAGGCTCGGGCGCGTGCCCGCGTGTTCCCCTTGCTGGGGTTTCCCCGCGGGTGTGGGAGTGACCGTGGCGGGCCGAGCCAGCGGCGTGGCGCTGGCTCTTTGGTTGGGAGGTGCTGTTTGATCGGCACCTCCGTCCCAGTCTCTGCCTCCCTTGGTCTCTCGGCCTGAGAGGAGGCACTGACTTGGGAGCCGCACAGGGGCCTTGTAGATCCCTAGCTAAGCCCAGTGTGGCCAGAGATGGCGAGCCCGGGGCAGCGCGGGCTCGCGGCCCTGACCACGGACGCTCCGACTTGCTCTAGGCCTTACCTCTACCGCAGACCCCTCCTGCGTTGCGTGGCCATGGTGTCTGTAAGCGCCTTGGTGGGACCGATGGCGGACGATGGGCGGGGGCGACACGCCCTCGGTGAGAAAGCCTTCTCTAGCGATCCGAGAGGGTGCCTTGGGGTACCGGACCCCCCAGCCGCCGCCCCTCCTTTGCGCGTAGTAGCCACGGACGCCACCACCGTGGCGCGTGGGCAGAGCTGCTCTTTGCCTACCGCGGCCGGCGCCTCCCCCCTCCGAGTCGGGGGAGGGTCACGCCCGGCCGGGCCGTCGTCGGGCGCGGGGCCGCGCGTGTGCGCGAGCGTGCGCGTGGTTCTCCCGTCGCGCGCTGGGGCGGGGAGAGGGCCCGGCCCCGTCCGGGCTCCGCCCCGCCGCGAGCGGCTGGCTCTCCGCTCGCTCCCGTCCCGAGCCGCAGCCGGTGGTGGCGTGCGGGCATGGGTGGGGGCCGCCGCCGCTCTCGGGCGCGTTCCCTCGGGACGTGGGCCCCGGAGCAGACCAGACAGGCAGACGGGTGGCTGGGTGGACGGGGCGGCCCCCGGCGGCGGGGGCGCCTCACGTAGGCCCCGGCGGTGGGGCCGGGCCCGCGGGAGGCCGAGGGGTGGCTGAGGCCGGCCGGCGTCCCAGGCGTCGTGGGACCGCCCTCGCGTGTCGTTGGCGGTGGGATCCCGCGTGTGTTTTCCTGGTGGCCCGTCCGCGCCCGAGG
>NW_027225002.1:27500-36070 GCF_041296235.1 Equus asinus
ATGTCCGCACCGAGCGCCCCGCGGGGCCGCGGGGCCGCGGGGCGCTCGGCCTTCTCGGAGCCCCGAGGGCTCCCTGGAGGCCGCCGGGGCCGCCGCCCTGCCGGGTCGACCAGCTGTCCGGCCCGGACTTGGTCCCCGGACTGGGGCGCGCGGGTCGACCAGATGTCCGCGGCGCTCGGGGCCGGGTCCCGGGGCTCTGGGTGCTCTGGGTGCGCTCCCGGGCCTCTGTCGGCTCCGAAGGCCCCGCGGACTGGTAGCCACGGGGTCCGGCGGCGCGCGGGTCGACCAGATGTCCGCGCCGTGCGCCGCGGGGACGCGGGGCTCTCGGCGGCCTGGGTGGGCTCCCCGGCCTCCGTCGGCTCCAGAGACCCCGCGGACTCGCGGGTGCGGCTCCCAGGTGGCCGACGCCCTGCCGGGTCGACCAGCTGTCCGGCCCGGACTTGGTCCCCGGACTGGGGCGCGCGGGTCGACCAGATGTCCGCGGCGCTCGGGGCCGGGTCCCGGGGCTCTGGGTGCTCTGGGTGCTCTGGGTGCGCTCCCGGCCCTCTGTCGGCTCCGAAGGCCCCGCGGACTCGTAGCCACGGGGTCCGGCGGCGCGCGGGTCGACCAGATGTCCGCGCCGAGCGCCGCGGGACCGCAGGGCGCTCGGCCTTCTCGGAGGCTCGAGGGCTCCGGCGACCCGGCGGACGAGCAGCGGCGAGGCCGCCGTGGCCGCCGCCCTGCCGGGTCGACCGGCGACCCGACCCCCGTGTCTCGGGGGGGGGGGGGGGGAGCGGGTCGACCAGATGTCCGCACCGAGCGCCGCGGGGCCGTGGGGCCGCGGGGCGCTCGGCCTTCTCGGAGCCCCGAGGGCTCCCTGGAGGCTGCGGACGAGCAGCCGCGAGGCCCCCGGGGCAGCCGCCCTGCCGGGTCGACCGGCGGCCCGGCCCGGACTCGGGCCCCGGGTCCCGTGGCGCGCGGGTCGACCAGATGTCCGCGCCGAGCGCCACATGGCTGCGGGTCGCTCCGGCTTCTCGCAGTCCCGAGGGTTCCGCGGGCACGTAGCTGCGAGACCCGGGCGGCTGCCCTCCGCCCGGCTCACGGGGCGCTCGTGTCCATCAGCTGGTCGTGCGGAAATCCCGTGGTTGGCCTCCCTCCCTCCCTCCCTCCCTCCCTCCCTCCCTCCCTCGTCCAGCCGCCACGTTTTCGGGGTTCGTGCGACTGGGATGAAATAGACCTTCCAAACGTCAATCGGAGATCATCCATCATACCTCTCGAGTCCCCAAAAGCCAAGAAACACGCCAACCAAAACGCTTTTATTATGCCAACGGTTCCCGTTTTCATTCCTATCGTTTAGGGAGGTTTGGTGGCAGCAGCGGCCGAAAGCAAAAGGAAACCCGAGGAAAGCGGCTCCATCCACCAGGGCTGTGTCTCATCGGTGCCGACGCAGGAGGGACGGGCTTCGTTCGTTCGTTCGCTGCGGCCCAAATTCCCGGGCCGCCCGAAGACCGCTCGCACCGGCCCGAGGGAGGGAGCCCCGGCAGGCAGGATGCCTCCGGGGAAATGGACAAGTCGACCGCGCGACCCACAACCCGCCCGACTGGGGGCGAGAAGGAGCATGGAGGAGGACTCCGTCCCCTAGTCGGCAGACGGCCCTGGGACAGGGACGTTCGCCAAAACCTCCCCAAGGCCGCTTTCCGTGACCGAGTCGGCCTCCCCGGCTGTACTCGTCCCGGCCCGAGAAACGAGACGCGGGGTGGATCGGGACCAGGCCACGCACCAGGCCGGCCGGCGCGGCATCCTCCCTCCCCCGACCTGACCTGACCTGGACGAACGCCTCCCCATCGCCCGCCCCCGCGAGGCTGATCCGTCCGGCCTGTGAGGAGGCCGCTTGTCGGGCGCCACCTGCTGCCCGGCATCCTCTTATATAGTGTTCGAGGAGGTCGACCAGGTGGCCCGGCCTGGATTGGGGGGGGGGGGGCGCGGGGTGCGGTGTCCCGGGCGGCGGGGGACGGGGGGGTAGGAGTGGAGAGGGAAAGGTGGGCGTGGAGAATGCCGGGGTCGGGGGTCGGCGCGGGGCGGGGTGGGAGTTGGGGATAGGGGAGGGGCGGGAGGCCGTCTGGACATGGAGGGTCGGAAGAGCGGTGGTGACAATGATTTTCATTATCATTTAGAAAGAAGAACGTGGACTTCTTTAGAGGAGTCCTTTGAATAGCTTCTCCATTTAGTTAACATACATCCAAATGGAGGTCGGGAAACTTGGGTCCTGTTAACATATGGATGGAAGTGGAAAGAACTATCGCGATGACCGTCCTTGTGTTTCTTTTATTTTTTCTTTCTTCCTGCTCCCCAAAGCCGCCCCCCCCACCCCCGCCCCGCCCCGCCCCGCCCCGCCCCGTCCCGTCCCGTCCATAGTTGTAGGTTCCAGTGGTAGGTCTTTCGCGTTTCTGCTATGTGGGACGCCGCCTCGGCGTGGCTTGAAGGGCGATGCTGGGTCTGGGGCTGCGCCCAGGATCCGAACCGGTGAAAACCTGGGCCGTCGAAGCCGGGGGCCGGGGTGGGGGGCGCATACTTGACCGCTCGTCCACGGGCTCGGCCCCCGGCCCCTTGTTTTCTAGGGAGAGAGACAGAGAGACCCGATCCATTTTCCCTTGGCCTCTAAAGCGTGCGTGTGGTCGAAAGGCGACAGAGAGAGGGGTTCTGGTCCAGAAAGCCCCGACTGCGCTGCCGCGGGGATCGGTCGGTTCCGCCCGAACCGTCCGAGTCGGAAAGGAACGGACAGCTTTCCTCCTTTGGGCCCCTGACTTGGGGCCGACAGGGGAAGAGGAACAGGCCTCTCTCCCTCACACCCTGGTCCCTTCCTCCAGGACGCCCTCCTTCTAGTCAGCCCGCCTCTGGCTTTTCCACACGCCGACGACCGCTCGTCGGCATGGACCCACCTTCCTTGGGGGACACCACCACACGACTCTCCCACTCGTCTGCCTGCCTTTCGTTGGCGTCGCTGCCAAAGGCGAGGGGTAGGGGTGGCGGTGGCAGGGACGGCAGGGGCCCAGCGGCTCTCTGGCGGGTGAGGAAGTCTTGCTGGTTCTCCTAGGTCGGTGATCTTTCTCGATCTCCACACACATTCTTCGTTTGGGGAGCCAAGAGACGCCCTCTGAGGAATCCCTATGGCCAGGGTCGATCACTTACTCGCTCACTGCCTCGGCCTCGGCCTCGGCCTCTGTCCGTCTTGTCTCCCTCCCTCCCTCCCTCCCTCCCTCCCTCCCTCCCTCCCTCCCTCCCTCGTCGGTCTCTGTGTGTGGACGTCTAGGTGGAGGCGAGGCAGGGAGGCCACCCACCCACCCACCCACCCACCTACCTCGTGGTTTACCACACGCTCTACACGGAGGTAGAATTCCCATCCCACCGAATCCATCCTTTCCACGGGGCACAAGCCAGTGGCCTTCGGGAGTCTCTCTCCCCAAGGTGGCGCATCCGTCATGGCTATCTATTTCCAGAAGGTTTCCGTTTCCATCCCCTCCCCCCGAAAGAAAAAACGGCCCCACTCCCGGATCTGCCCCACCACGATCACCACCACCGCTGCCGCCGCCGCCGCCGCCGCCATCTGCTGTCGCCCTCTAGGGTTGGACCGTTCTAGCTCTCTCCTCTGTGTGGAATCGCAACGTAGGTCGCCTTGGATGTCTGGCACCTCTCACTTAGCAGAAGGTTTTGGAGGCTCAGGCTGGGCCACGCTTTGGCCCGGGTCAGTGTTCCGTTCCTCCGGACGGCTTCCTCGTTTTCCACGAGAAGGAGCCGTGAAGACGGAAAGGAAGGGCGGATGGATGGCTTTTCCCGTGCTACCGAGTCCCTCTCCCCTTTTCCCCAAAGCGTGAGGGGCGGTCGAGAGGATCGTCTCTGATGACAAAAGTCAGAGGCACCCCGGGTCAGACACCGTGCGAGGCGTTGGTGTGTTCTCGAGAGGAGAACACGTCCCCGTCAGCGTTTCCTGTCGTTCTCGTTCCGAAAGGATTCACGCGCCACCCCGTCTCCCTCAAGGTCTTAGGGCTGTCGTGCTCCGCAGCCGTCACGTGTCGTGGATCCTGGGCACCACCACGCCACCCCGCCCCCCCCCCCCGCCATAGCTGTCGATCGCTATGTGGCACGCCTACGTTTGCCCAAAAGAGCAGTCCGATGGACAGCGTGGTGCTTTTCCCAGCAGGCAGGCAGGTGAGAGTCACCCCTCTAGAAGGTTTCCAAGCCCCGTTCCATTCTCAGAGGCAGCTCCTTTGGCCATCAAGGAGGCAGGCGATGGGGGTGGGGGTGGGGATGGGGATGGGGCAGGGGCCTCTGTCCCTCTGTCGCGGTAGAAATGATTGGGAAAGGAGGGACGATGGGCGTAGGTCGACCATCCTGGGCGGTGGTGCTTTGGGAGCTTTTTCTAGAAGAAGGAGCGAACGGCGTTCCCTGGGAAGGGAGGAAACCAGAGGAGGTCCCCCTCAGACCGACCTGGCACGAGAAGGACACACACTCTCTCTCTCTCTCTCTCTCTCTCTCTCTCTCTCTCTCTCCCTTTTCTTCCTGACTTGAAATCAGGAGACAAAACTCCCCTGCCAAAGGGGCCCTCCCAAAACGGGGAGTGAGGAAGACCTCCTTCTCTTCACGGCTGAAGTTCTCCCTGCCTTTCCTGGACGGGAAGGATAGCACCTACGCCCGCTGCCGTCGGTGACTTTTAGTCCCCCTGGAGAGGAAGAAATTCTTTCCCGTGGCCGAACCCTGGCGGTTCGTTCGTGCTGCAGAGGACGTGACCCTCTCTGACACACCCAGGAACCTCCTCGCTCCGGGTCGAGGAGAGGGAGTTCTGTTCTGTGGTTTAGAATGGTGCTTAAAAAGGGATGTCGCTTACAAAGGGTCCTCGTCCCCCTTCCTAAACCTAAACGGACGGCTCGGCTCGGAGGCGTGAGATACGTTTCGCATCCTCCTCGTCGTCTTCACTCAAAGTTTTATTGGAGTTTGGAAGATTTTATTTTTTGTCTTTCCTTTTTCTCCCCAAAGCCCCCCGGTACGTAGTTGTGTGTTCTTCGCGGTGGGTCCTTCTAGCGGTGGTATGTGGGACGCCGCCTCAGCGTGGTTTGATGAGCAGTGCCGTGTCCGCGCCCGGGATCCGAACGAACCGATGAAACACTGGGCTGCCTGCAGCGGAGCGCGCGAACTTAACCACTCGGCCACGGGGCCAGCCCCTTACTGGATTTTCAAAACAACTCCGGGGGCCGGCCCGGTGGCGCGGCGGTGAAGTTCGCACGTTCTGCTCCGCCGGCCCCGGGTTCGCCGGTCCGGATCCCGGGCGCAGGACCCGGCACCGCTTGGCGAGCCACGCTGTGGCAGGCGTCCCACCTGGAAAGTAGAGGGGGATGGGCACGGATGTCAGCTCAGGGCCAGTCTTCCTCGGCCGACAGAGGAGGATTGGTGGCAGATGTTCGCTCAGGGCTCATCTTCCTCAAAAATAAAATAATAAATCGATTCGATAAAATGTCAAATAACACAACCGCGGGATCACGCTTAGAGTCACCCTTGGCCCGATGATGCACTCCCCACCCCCCCCCCCCCCCCCTGCCCCCCACCATTTGGAGGTGCCGTCAGTGGGATTCGTTCCTGTTTGTCCATCTTTCTTCCTCTTTTTTTTTTTTTTTTTAAAGACTGGCACCCGAGCTCATTGCCAATCTTTTCTTTTCTTTTTATTCCTCCTCCTTCTTCTTCTTCTCCCCAGAGCACCCCAGTACCTAGTTCTATATTCTCTTTGAGGGGTCCCTCTGGTTCTGCCGTGTGGGACGCCACCTCAGCGTGGTTTGATGAGCGGTGCCGTGTCCGAGCCCAGGATCCGAACCTTCCAAGCCCCGGCCGCTGAAGCGGAGCGTGCAAACTCAACCGCTCGGCCACGGGGTCAGCCCCTCCCTTCCTTCCTTCCTTCCTTCCTTCCTTCCTTCCTTCCTTCCTTCCTTCCTAAGGAGGAGGAGGCAGGCACTGTGTGAAGTCGCCAGTGAGTCTGTGGAAAGAGACGGAGGATTTCCCATGGGAAGCCGGGGGCGGGGGACACGGACCGATGTCGTGCGAACTTGAAGGTGAAAGATCAAAAAACCCACACACGCCTAGAGCGGCGGGTTGCCCGTTAGGAGTTTGCTTGCCGGGCCCATAACGCAGGGCTCATCGATGAGCCAAACCGTCCGTGATCCTCAAGCAGTCTAGTAGGGTTAGAGAAAGGAGGGGGGCACTCTTTCTGCCCCAGATGAGGCGAGTTTCTCAGACAGCCACCCTGCCCCAACATCTTCCCTCCCTGCCTCCCGGCCTTGGTGGACTGCGGGCCTAAGGGTGGGGGAATTGAAGAAAGCCGTTCAATGGAAAAAAGCCGAGGCCATGGGAGAGAGCTTCCTGCACTTGAATGAAGCCCTGACGCCAGGCCCATCGGAATGAATGGGCCTGACCTCCCCTCCCCCCTCCCCCCTCCCCCCTCCCAGGCTGGCGACTCGGCCAGTGGAAGGCTAGGGGTTTCTTCCGAAATGGTGAACCGGCCCCCTTGTCCACAGGAAAACCACACACGGGTACAGCCTAGGCCGGATCTCAGGGTACAGCCTAGGCCGGATCTCAGGCCAAGTCGTCAGGGTGGCAAGATGATGGCGGATGAGAGGAAACTTGTTCTGGGACCGCACCGCCCCCCCCCCCCCATCGCCTCTCTGGCTGAGAAGAGGGCTGGGGAGCGGTGAGGGTCAGGGGGAGAGTGGGGGCGGGGCCGGGACAGGGACCACCGGGCAGTAGGACGGGAGTAGCCCTGAGGCCTGCCTGCCTGCTTCCTTCCCTGCCGGCGCAGGGCTGAGAGAGGCACGGGGCACGCTGGCTCCTGCCCCTTCACTCATTCGGGAAGCCTCCTGTTGTTGCTCCTGAGGTGCCGGCTGCGGTGACAGACAGAGCAAAACTCCTCTCTCTGTCTATTTCTTCAAAGGCCCGAGTCTGAGCTACGACAGATTCCCCTGTGGCTCAACCCGCAACCTCCCATCCTGCCAGACCAGACCCCTTGTCTAAAACCTCCACTGGAGGAGCTCTTCCACCTGACTCGGAAAGGAAACACCAGCCCCGCCTCAGCCTCACACCCACCACCACCACCACCACCCGCCCCCCCCCCCGCCCCCACTCTCCTCCGGACCCAGATACCTAACAGAGGGAACAAAAATCCAAAAATCCTGCTGCTCTCCTTCTACCACCTCCACTTCAGAAGAGTCAGTCTCCCCCGAACACCTCAGACTCTGTGACTTCCCGCGCCTCCCTTTCCCCGTCCCCATTCTCTCCCCGGACGGGCCCCATCTTACACTTGAACGACAGCTCCACCGCTCGGGGCAGCTGGACACGATGTCCCAAAGTGGCCCGGACGGTAGCCTGGTCGATTCCAAAGGACCCACGCACGCAGTCGGCCATAAACGTGGTGTGGAGATCGTGGACGTTTGCGGGCCTCTGATGAAATCGCTGCTCCGGGGACCCCGGCGTCTAGGACCCGTCTTCTCCGTGTTCTTCACACCGTTGCTCCTGGGCCGGTTATTCTCTTCCCTCTCACTGACCTTAACGTTTTGTCTCTGCCATTGAATTTTGACTGTGCGAATGTGACTTGCCGCTGTAGGGCTGCGTGGATCTCTCAGGCATCCTGCTGTGCCGTGCGGGGGGGGGGGGGGGGAATCCTTGGTGGGTGGGTCGATAGACGTCCCTTTGGTTGTGCCCTGGAGGGGAGAGACAGAGGGGACGACTCAATCCACCACGAACGCTGATGTCGCTCCGATAAACCTGTAGCGGTGATTCTAGTTTATGGCCCGTGTCCTGAAAATAACTTCCCGAAGGGCCAGCCCGGCGGCACAGCGGTTAAGTTCGCACGTTCCGTTTTGTCAGCCAGGGGTTCGCAGGTTCGGATCCAGGGTGCGGACGTGGCGCCGCTTGGCGAGCCACGCTGTGGTCAGCGTCCCGCCTATCAAGGGGAGGGGGATGGGCACGGATGTTAGCTCGGGATCACTCTCCCGGGGCAAAAAGAGGAGAATTGGCAGCAGGTGTCAGCTCGGGGCTCGTCTTCCTCGAAAAATAAATTAATTAAATTAATAAAAACAACTTCCCAACCTCTCTGATAACTTGAAGCTTTGAAGTTTTGCGAGGTGAAATCAGGTGATAAAAAAGTCCACGGACAGGGGCGGCCCCGTGGCCGAGTGGTTAAGTTCACAAGCTCCCCTTCGGCGGCCCAGGGTTTTGCCGGTTCAGATCCCGGGCACGGCACGGACACGGCACCGCTCGTCGGGCCGTGTGGAGGCGGCGTCCCACATGCCACAACTGGAAGGGCCCTCAACTAAGATAGACAACTATGTCATGGGGGGGATTGGGGGGAGAAAAAATCGGGAGGGGGGGAAAAAAAAACAAAAACGGAAGATTGGCAACAGGCGTTAGCTCTGTGAGGGCCGATCTTCCTCACCCAAAAACTAAAGTGAGATGAAATCAAATAAAGCGAAGGAAAAGCTAAACCTATGAAATCCCATGTTTCTAAAGTGGCCAAGTGTTTAGACATTGGCCAAGCGACGGAATGCTCATGGGAA
>NW_027225003.1:10000-17008 GCF_041296235.1 Equus asinus
GCTCTCCCGCACGCGGCGCCAGCGTCCCGCGCCGGGCGCCTGGCGCGCGGGCCCCACCCGACCGGAGCCGAGAGCACTTCGCCCGGGGCCACCACCGGCCTCGGTGGCCGGAGGCGACACCCGCACAGCGAGGCCCACTTCGGTCCCGGCCGGTGGGCGGCGCGGCCAGGCGTCTGCCCGGGCGGGGGAGCACCGGGGGCAGCGGGGAGCGCGGCGCGCGCCTCGACGGAGGGAGCACGGGCTCGCGGGAAGGCTCCCGGGGACGGCCTCGGGCGCGGACGGGCCACCAGGAAAACACACGCGGGATCCCACCGCCAACGACACGCGAGGGCGGTCCCACGACGCCTGGGACGCCGGCCGGCCTCAGCCACCCCTCGGCCTCCCGCGGGCCCGGCCCCACCGCCGGGGCCTACGTGAGGCGCCCCCGCCGCCGGGGGCCGCCCCGTCCACCCAGCCACCCGTCTGCCTGTCTGGTCTGCTCCGGGGCCCACGTCCCGAGGGAACGCGCCCGAGAGCGGCGGCGGCCCCCACCCATGCCCGCACGCCACCACCGGCTGCGGCTCGGGACGGGAGCGAGCGGAGAGCCAGCCGCTCGCGGCGGGGCGGAGCCCGGACGGGGCCGGGCCCTCTCCCCGCCCCAGCGCGCGACGGGAGAACCACGCGCACGCTCGCGCACACGCGCGGCCCCCGCGCCCGACGACGGCCCGGCCGGGCGTGACCCTCCCCCGACTCGGAGGGGGGAGGCGCCGGCCGCGGTAGGCAAAGAGCAGCTCTGCCCACGCGCCACGGTGGTGGCGTCCGTGGCTACTACGCGCAAAGGAGGGGCGGCGGCTGGGGGGTCCGGTACCCCAAGGCACCCTCTCGGATCGCTAGAGAAGGCTTTCTCACCGAGGGCGTGTCGCCCCCCGCCCATCGTCCGCCATCGGGCCCACCAAGGCGCTTACAGACACCATGGCCACGCAATGCAGGAGGGGTCTGCGGTAGAGGTAAGGCCTAGAGCAAGTCGGAGCGTCCGTGGTCAGGGCCGCGAGCCCGCGCTGCCCCGGGCTCGCCATCTCTGGCCACACTGGGCTTAGCTAGGGATCTACAAGGCCCCTGTGCGGCTCCCAAGTCAGTGCCTCCCCTCAGGCCGAGAGACCAAGGGAGGCAGAGACTGGGACGGAGGTGCCGATCAAACAGCACCTCCCAACCAAAGAGCCAGCGCCACGCCGCTGGCTCGGCCCGCCACGGTCACTCCCACACCCGCGGGGAAACCCCAGCAAGGGGAACGCGCGGGCACGCGCCCGAGCCTGCCCGCCCCCACACGGCACGCCGTGGGGGGCGACGAGGCACCCGTCCCCCCCGAGGGGGACGAGGGGCACGCCTCCCTTACCGACTCGACCCCCCCGCTCCTCAGACACACCAGCGCAGTGGTTACCTGAGGAGGCCGACGGGAACAGGGAACGACACCGCCACTCGGCCTCGGGCGCCTGAGGGACGACCTGGAACGCTCCAGGGGCACCGCCAACGGCCTGGGGAACGCGCTCACGCGCCCGGGAAGGCGCGCGGCGCGGCGGCAACACGGCCCGCCCCACCGCGGGGAGGGCCGCCCGCGAGACACAGCCAAGAGGCACAGGCAGAGCATCCGCCGCGTCACGGAGACCCCGACACCGCCCACGCCACGAGGCACGGGGCGGGGGAGCGAGGTCGGGCCGGATTCCGCACCCCTGCCGCCTCCCACACGCCACTCGCAGCGGGGGAGAACGGGCGAGGGGACCCGCGGGCAGAGCGAGAAGAGCGGTCCCGTTCGCCATGAACGTCCGTCCCTCGTCTGGCACGGCTTAGGCCCGGCCCGGGAGAGCACAGCATCACCACATCGGTCGGCAGCATAACGCGAGGGACCCCCGAGCAAGGGAAGGCCGGCGAGGACAGCGAGCGGAGGAGCCTGCTTCAGCCTCACCGACCCCTCTCCTCCTCCAGCAAGCGCGGGCGACGACCCCAGGACGAGAACGCCTGACACGCACTGGCACGGAGCCGGTGGGATGGGGTAAGTCGCGACCGCACCCGGGTGCCGGCGGCAGGGAGTGCACGTGGTAGAGGACCCCGCGCCCCTAACCCCGCCGCCCTCGGGTACCAGAGACCGGAGGTGGCACCACGGTCGTGGGGGCGCCTGGAACGCACAAGAGCCGGCGCGCAGGCCCCAGCGGGCGGCTCAAGCGGCGGGGGTGGAAACGGGCGTCCGGTTCTCGGCCAGAGCCCGGAGCCCTCCCCGCACACGCATCCAGGCACCCGGAAGCTCTCGGGCGACTGTCACCCGAGCAGAGCGTGTCAGCACTTACCTGGCGGCACAAAACCACCCATTCGGGGGCAAGAATCGCCGCGCCCGGAGACGGGGCCCACCCACGGATCACCAGGGGAACCCCTGGATCACGGCCACGGCCACCAGACCCCAAGCACGACCCCATCGCCACCAGGCCCGGAGCTCCCGGGGCCATCTGGTCGACCCCAGAAGCGTGGCGGCAGGGGGAGCCGGGGACAGCCTCCCCGGGCCGCCCGCGCGGGCCGGGACCGGTCGGTCCCTCCCTCTGAGTCGCCGGGTCAGGACTTAGAAAAGAATTCCGCGGAGGCGCCTCCGGCGACCGGGCCCGGGGCGGGACCGTGGCTCCCGTCCCTCAGCCGGGGCTCCACCTACGCCTCGAGCCGGCCCCCTCCCGCCTCCGGACAAAGACGCGACCCGCGAAACTCGGAGAGAGAAGTCCGGTCCGACGGCCCGGACCCACCCCGGGCACGCGTCCGGGCCGGGGACGCCCTCCCCGGCCCGCCCTCGAGGGCTCCCGGGGCCGGTCCACGCTCTTCTCCAGGGCGGGACTTGGAAAAAAAAACTGCCACGGAGGAGGAGGCATCCGAGGACCGGGCCCGGTCCCCACCGCCAGAGCCGGTCGACTCGGAAGACCAGTGGGGAAAAGGCCAGCCCGGCGGCCGAGCCCGTCGCGCCCTCCACGGGCCTCCCCCGCAAGGCCCCGGCCGGTCGCCCACCTCCGGAGCGGGGCGCGGAAAGGGGATCGGCGACGCGGAAGGCCCGACCACCGGGCCGCCCTCGGGACGACGGCCGGGCACGGGATGAGCTCCCTCGCCCGTTCCCCCGCGGCGGCCCCCCACCCCCTCCCGGGGACGGAGGGGCACCGGCGGCTGCTGGTCGACCCGTCCGGGAGGCCCCACACCCCGGCCGGCACCGGGCGGCGCGGCGACAGCCACCTCCCTCAGTAGCCTGCACCTCCAATCTCCGGCGAGCGGGCGTCGCGCTCACGCCCCGGCGCCACCGGGCCAGATCCCGCCAGCGACGCCGGCCTCCCGGGACTCTGCCTCGGTCACCGCGGCCGAGTCCCGTCCCTTGGCCCGCGTCGCCGGAGCTCCGGAGGAAAGAGACGATATAAAAGCGGCCGCCAGGTGGCACCCGGCGACCGACGACCGCCTCAGCGGGACGGAGCCGGAGCGCGGGCCCGCCGGGGAGCACAGCCGGGCCGCCGGGCCGCCCGATCCCGTCCCGGAGCCCCCTCGGACCCAGCCTCCCGGCCCAGTGCGGCCCCGGGGCGTCCGCCCGCGGGCTCCCGGCCGCCAAGGCGCAGCCCCAGCCGCAGGAGGGGGACTCGGAAAAGGTTTCTCGGGCGATCACCGGGAAGGGGAAGGGGAGAGTTCCCCCCAGAGAGGCCAGGGGGCGGCCCGGGCCGGGCTGGGCCGGTGCGGCCGGGAGGCCGCCGCTTCCCGGAGCGGCTGGAGCGCCCCCGGGGTTCCCGGGAGGACTTAGAAAATCAGGGCGGGCGGGGACGGTCAAACCGAAACCAGGCACGTCATCCGAGAAGGACCGTGATGACGGGAGGAGGAAAGCTTTCCAGTCCAGAGGGCCTGTCGAAGGCAGGCGGAGAGTCTACCCGCTGAAACTGACGAAGATGGGCAAAAGAAGCTAGCTCAGGCGCCGACATTTAAGGAAATAAAAAAAAAAAGCACGAGGGCGTGGAGAAATGGGGAAAAATCAACACTGAGAAATCTACCCTCTGAAACCGACGAAGATGGGCAACAGGGGCTAGCTCAGGTGGCAATTTTTAAGGAAAAATGAAAGGAAGTGCGTGGAGACCTGGGGAAAAAGCAACACGGAGAAATCTACCCTCTAGAACTGAGAAAGAAGCGCAACAGAGGCTAGCTCAGGTGGCAATCTTTAAGCAAAAAAAATAAAATAAAAAAATACAATGGCGAGGAGACCCGGTCAAAAAGCAACCCTGAAAACGTACCCTCTGAAACTGAGGAAGCAGGGCAACAGTGCCTAGCTCAGGTGACAATCTTTAAGCAAAAGAAACACACAAGGGCGTGGGGAGCTGGCGAAAAGGCAACACTGAGAAATCCACCCTCTGAAACGGACGAAGATGGGCAACAGAGGCTAGCTCAGGTGGCAATCGTTAAGCAAAAGAAACACACAAGGGCGTGGAGACCTGGGGAAAAAGCAACACGGAGAAATCCACCCTCTGAAACTGAGGAAGATGGGCAAGAGAGGCTACCTCAGGTGGCAATCCTTAAGCAAAAGCAAAGCACAAAGGCGTGGAGCCCTGGGGACAAAGCAACCCTGAAATATCTACCCTCTGAAACTGAGGAACATGGGCAAGAGAGGCTAGCTCAGGTGGCACTCGTTAAGCAAAAACAAAACCCAAAGGCGTGGAGACCTGGGGAAAAAGCAACCCTGAAATATCTACCCTCTGAAACTGAGGAAGATGGGCAAGAGAGGCTGGCTTCAGGTGGCAATCGTTAAGCAAAAGAAACACACAAGGGCGTGGGGAGCTGGGGAAAAGGCAACACTGAGAAATCCACCCTCTGAAACGGACGAAGATGGGCAACAGAGGCTAGCTCAGGTGGCAATCGTTAAGCAAAAGAAACACACAAGGGCGTGGAGGCCTGGGGAAAAAGCAACACGGAGAAATCCACCCTCTGAAACTGAGGAACATGGGCAAAAGAAGCTAGCTCAGGTTGCAACCTTTAAGCAGAAAAAAAACACAAGGGCGTGCAGACCTGGCAAAAAAGCAACAGTGAGAAATCTACCCTCTGAAACCGACGAAGATGGACAACAGAGGCTAGCTCAGGTGGCAATTTTTAAGGAAAAATAAAAGGAAGTGCGTGGAGACCTGGGGAAAAAGCAACACGGAGAAATCTACCCTCTAGAACTGAGAAAGAAGCGCAACAGAGGCTAGCTCAGGTGGCAATCTTTAAGCAAAAAAAATAAGATAAAAAAATACAATGGCGAGGAGACCCGGTCAAAAAGCAACCCTGAAAAAGGTACCCTCTGAAACTGAGGAAGCAGGGCAACAGTGCCTAGCTCAGGTGACAATCTTTAAGCAAAAGAAACACACAAGGGCGTGGAGACCTGGGGAAAAAGCAACCCTGAAATATCTACCCTCTGAAACTGAGGAAGATGGGCAAGAGAGGCTGGCTTCAGGTGGCAATCTTTAAGCAAAAGAAACACACAAGGGCGTGGAGACCTGGGGAAAAAGCAACACGGAGAAATCCACCCTCTGAAACTGAGGAAGATGGGCAAGAGAGGCTACCTCAGGTGGCAATCCTTAAGCAAAAACAAAGCACAAAGGCGTGGAGCCCTGGGGACAAAGCAACCCTGAAATATCTACCCTCTGAAACTGAGGAACATGGGCAAGAGAGGCTAGCTCAGGTGGCAATCGTTAAGCAAAAACAAAACACAAAGGCGTGGAGACCTGGGGAAAAAGCAACCCTGAAATATCTACCCTCTGAAACTGAGGAAGATGGGCAAGAGAGGCTGGCTTCAGGTGGCAATCTTTAAGCAAAAGAAACACACAAGGGCGTGGAGGCCTGGGGAAAAAGCAACACGGAGAAATCCACCCTCTGAAACTGAGGGACATGGGCAAAAGAAGCTAGCTCAGGTTGCAACCTTTAAGCAGAAAAAAAACACAAGGGCGTGCAGACCTGGCAAAAAAGCAACAGTGAGAAATCTACCCTCTGAAACCGACGAAGATGGACAACAGAGGCTAGCTCAGGTGGCAATTTTTAAGGAAAAATAAAAGGAAGTGCGTGGAGACCTGGGGAAAAAGCAACACGGAGAAATCTACCCTCTAGAACTGAGAAAGAAGCGCAACAGAGGCTAGCTCAGGTGGCAATCTTTAAGCAAAAAAAATAAGATAAAAAAATACAATGGCGAGGAGACCCGGTGAAAAAGCAACCCTGAAAAAGGTACCCTCTGAAACTGAGGAAGCAGGGCAACAGTGCCTAGCTCAGGTGACAATCTTTAAGCAAAAGAAACACACAAGGGCGTGGAGCCCTGGGGACAAAGCAACCCTGAAATATCTACCCTCTGAAACTGAGGAAGATGGGCAAGAGAGGCTGGCTTCAGGTGGCAATCTTTAAGCAAAAGAAACACACAAGGGCGTGGAGACCTGGGGAAAAAGCAACACGGAGAAATCCACCCTCTGAAACTGAGGAAGATGGGCAAGAGAGGCTACCTCAGGTGGCAATCCTTAAGCAAAAACAAAGCACAAAGGCGTGGAGCCCTGGGGACAAAGCAACCCTGAAATATCTACCCTCTGAAACTGAGGAACATGGGCAAGAGAGGCTAGCTCAGGTGGCAATCGTTAAGCAAAAACAAAACACAAAGGCGTGGAGACCTGGGGAAAAAGCAACCCTGAAATATCTACCCTCTGAAACTGAGGAAGATGGGCAAGAGAGGCTGGCTTCAGGTGGCAATCTTTAAGCAAAAGAAACACACAAGGGCGTGGAGGCCTGGGGAAAATGCAACACGGAGAAATCCACCCTCTGAAACTGAGGGACATGGGCAAAAGAAGCTAGCTCAGGTTGCAACCTTTAAGCAGAAAAAAAACACAAGGGCGTGCAGACCTGGCAAAAAAGCAACAGTGAGAAATCTACCCTCTGAAACCGACGAAGATGGACAACAGAGGCTAGCTCAGGTGGCAATTTTTAAGGAAAAATAAAAGAAAATGCGTGGAGACCTGGGGAAAAAGC
>NW_027225004.1:0-19029 GCF_041296235.1 Equus asinus
TCCCAGAGAGTCCTCCAAGTGGTTCTGGCCCAGCCCGCAGGTGATTTTGGCGCGTCCGGCAGGTGGCTCCGGCATGCTCAGCAGGTTGTTCAGGCAGGTCCGGCAGGTGGTTCCGACGATTCGAGCAGGTGCTTCCGGCTAGCTCGGCAGGTGCTTTGGGCGTCTCCGTCACTTGATTTTGGCACATTTGAGAGGTGGGTCCAGCATTCCCCAGCAGGTGATTCCAGAAAGTCCGGCAAGCGGTTCTGGCATAGCCAGCAGGTGATTTTTGCGTGTCCGGCAGGTGGGTCCTGCGAGTCGAGCAGGTGGTTCCTGCATGCTCGGCAGGTGGTTCAGGCGTGTCCGACAGGCGGTTCCGTTGTGTCCAGTAGGTGTTTCCGGCGTGTCCGGCACATGGTAGTGGCACGTCTGAGAGGTGGTTCCGGCATGCCCCGCAGGTGATTCCGGAGTGTCCGGCAAGTGGTTCTGGCATAGCCGGCTGGTGATTTTGGCGTGGCCCGCAGGTGGCTCCAGCGAGTCGAGCAGGTTGTTCCGGCGTGCTCAGCAGGTGTTTCAGATGGGTCCGTCAGGTGGTTCCGGTCTGTCCAATAGGTGGTTCCGGCGTGTCCGGCACGTGCTTCCGGCGAGTCTGAGAGGTGGCTCCGGCATGCCCGGTGGGTGATTCCGGAGTGTCCGGCAAGTCGTTCTGGCATAGCCGGCTGGTGATTTTGGCATGTCCAGCAGGTAAGATTTTGGCATGTCCGTCAGGTGATTTTGACGTGTCCGGCGGGTGGTTCCGGGCAGTGGATCAGGTGGTTCCAGCGTTCTCGGCAGGTGATTCAGTTTGGTTCGGCAGGTGGTTCTGGTCTGTCCTGGAGGTGGTTCCGGCCTGTCCAGCACGTGGTTCTGGCACGTCTGAGAGGTGGTTCCGGCATGCCCGGCAGGTGATCCCAGAGAGTCCTCCAAGTGGTTCTGGCCCAGCCCGCAGGTGATTTTGGCGCGTCCGGCAGGTGGCTCCGGCATGCTCAGCAGGTTGTTCAGGCAGGTCCGGCAGGTGGTTCCGACGATTCGAGCAGGTGCTTCCGGCTAGCTCGGCAGGTGCTTTGGGCGTCTCCGTCACTTGATTTTGGCACATTTGAGAGGTGGGTCCAGCATTCCCAGCAGGTGATTCCAGAAAGTCCGGCAAGCGGTTCTGGCATAGCCAGCAGGTGATTTTTGCGTGTCCGGCAGGTGGGTCCTGCGAGTCGAGCAGGTGGTTCCTGCATGCTCGGCAGGTGGTTCAGGCGTGTCCGACAGGCGGTTCCGTTGTGTCCAGTAGGTGTTTCCGGCGTGTCCGGCACATGGTAGTGGCACGTCTGAGAGGTGGTTCCGGCATGCCCCGCAGGTGATTCCGGAGTGTCCGGCAAGTGGTTCTGGCATAGCCGGCTGGTGATTTTGGCGTGGCCAGCAGGTGGCTCCAGCGAGTCGAGCAGGTTGTTCCGGCGTGCTCAGCAGGTGTTTCAGATGGGTCCGTCAGGTGGTTCCGGTCTGTCCAATAGGTGGTTCCGGCGTGTCCGGCACGTGCTTCCGGCGAGTCTGAGAGGTGGCTCCGGCATGCCCGGTGGGTGATTCCGGAGTGTCCGGCAAGTCGTTCTGGCATAGCCGGCTGGTGATTTTGGCATGTCCAGCAGGTAAGATTTTGGCATGTCCGTCAGGTGATTTTGACGTGTCCGGCGGGTGGTTCCGGGCAGTGGATCAGGTGGTTCCAGCGTTCTCGGCAGGTGATTCAGTTTGGTTCGGCAGGTGGTTCTGGTCTGTCCTGGAGGTGGTTCCGGCCTGTCCAGCACGTGGTTCTGGCACGTCTGAGAGGTGGTTCCGGCATGCCCGGCAGGTGATCCCAGAGAGTCCTCCAAGTGGTTCTGGCCCAGCCCGCAGGTGATTTTGGCGCGTCCGGCAGGTGGCTCCGGCATGCTCAGCAGGTTGTTCAGGCAGGTCCGGCAGGTGGTTCCGACGATTCGAGCAGGTGCTTCCGGCTAGCTCGGCAGGTGCTTTGGGCGTCTCCGTCACTTGATTTTGGCACATTTGAGAGGTGGGTCCAGCATTCCCAGCAGGTGATTCCAGAAAGTCCGGCAAGCGGTTCTGGCATAGCCAGCAGGTGATTTTTGCGTGTCCGGCAGGTGGGTCCTGCGAGTCGAGCAGGTGGTTCCTGCATGCTCGGCAGGTGGTTCAGGCGTGTCCGACAGGTGGTTCCGTTGTGTCCAGTAGGTGTTTCCGGCGTGTCCGGCACATGGTAGTGGCACGTCTGAGAGGTGGTTCCGGCATGCCCCGCAGGTGATTCCGGAGTGTCCGGCAAGTGGTTCTGGCATAGCCGGCTGGTGATTTTGGCGTGGCCAGCAGGTGGCTCCAGCGAGTCGAGCAGGTTGTTCCGGCGTGCTCAGCAGGTGTTTCAGATGGGTCCGTCAGGTGGTTCCGGTCTGTCCAATAGGTGGTTCCGGCGTGTCCGGCACGTGCTTCCGGCGAGTCTGAGAGGTGGCTCCGGCATGCCGGTGGGTGATTCCGGAGTGTCCGGCAAGTCGTTCTGGCATAGCCGGCTGGTGATTTTGGCATGTCCAGCAGGTAAGATTTTGGCATGTCCGTCAGGTGATTTTGACGTGTCCGGCGGGTGGTTCCGGGCAGTGGATCAGGTGGTTCCAGCGTTCTCGGCAGGTGATTCAGTTTGGTTCGGCAGGTGGTTCTGGTCTGTCCTGGAGGTGGTTCCGGCCTGTCCAGCACGTGGTTCTGGCACGTCTGAGAGGTGGTTCCGGCATGCCCGGCAGGTGATCCCAGAGAGTCCTCCAAGTGGTTCTGGCCCAGCCCGCAGGTGATTTTGGCGCGTCCGGCAGGTGGCTCCGGCATGCTCAGCAGGTTGTTCAGGCAGGTCCGGCAGGTGGTTCCGACGATTCGAGCAGGTGCTTCCGGCTAGCTCGGCAGGTGCTTTGGGCGTCTCCGTCACTTGATTTTGGCACATTTGAGAGGTGGGTCCAGCATTCCCAGCAGGTGATTCCAGAAAGTCCGGCAAGCGGTTCTGGCATAGCCAGCAGGTGATTTTTGCGTGTCCGGCAGGTGGGTCCTGCGAGTCGAGCAGGTGGTTCCTGCATGCTCGGCAGGTGGTTCAGGCGTGTCCGACAGGCGGTTCCGTTGTGTCCAGTAGGTGTTTCCGGCGTGTCCGGCACATGGTAGTGGCACGTCTGAGAGGTGGTTCCGGCATGCCCCGCAGGTGATTCCGGAGTGTCCGGCAAGTGGTTCTGGCATAGCCGGCTGGTGATTTTGGCGTGGCCCGCAGGTGGCTCCAGCGAGTCGAGCAGGTTGTTCCGGCGTGCTCAGCAGGTGTTTCAGATGGGTCCGTCAGGTGGTTCCGGTCTGTCCAATAGGTGGTTCCGGCGTGTCCGGCACGTGCTTCCGGCGAGTCTGAGAGGTGGCTCCGGCATGCCCGGTGGGTGATTCCGGAGTGTCCGGCAAGTCGTTCTGGCATAGCCGGCTGGTGATTTTGGCATGTCCAGCAGGTAAGATTTTGGCATGTCCGTCAGGTGATTTTGACGTGTCCGCGGGTGGTTCCGGGCAGTGGATCAGGTGGTTCCAGCGTTCTCGGCAGGTGATTCAGTTTGGTTCGGCAGGTGGTTCTGGTCTGTCCTGGAGGTGGTTCCGGCCTGTCCAGCACGTGGTTCTGGCACGTCTGAGAGGTGGTTCCGGCATGCCCGGCAGGTGATCCCAGAGAGTCCTCCAAGTGGTTCTGGCCCAGCCCGCAGGTGATTTTGGCGCGTCCGGCAGGTGGCTCCGGCATGCTCAGCAGGTTGTTCAGGCAGGTCCGGCAGGTGGTTCCGACGATTCGAGCAGGTGCTTCCGGCTAGCTCGGCAGGTGCTTTGGGCGTCTCCGTCACTTGATTTTGGCACATTTGAGAGGTGGGTCCAGCATTCCCAGCAGGTGATTCCAGAAAGTCCGGCAAGCGGTTCTGGCATAGCCAGCAGGTGATTTTTGCGTGTCCGGCAGGTGGGTTCCTGCGAGTCGAGCAGGTGGTTCCTGCATGCTCGGCAGGTGGTTCAGGCGTGTCCGACAGGCGGTTCCGTTGTGTCCAGTAGGTGTTTCCGGCGTGTCCGGCACATGGTAGTGGCACGTCTGAGAGGTGGTTCCGGCATGCCCCGCAGGTGATTCCGGAGTGTCCGGCAAGTGGTTCTGGCATAGCCGGCTGGTGATTTTGGCGTGGCCCGCAGGTGGCTCCAGCGAGTCGAGCAGGTTGTTCCGGCGTGCTCAGCAGGTGTTTCAGATGGGTCCGTCAGGTGGTTCCGGTCTGTCCAATAGGTGGTTCCGGCGTGTCCGGCACGTGCTTCCGGCGAGTCTGAGAGGTGGCTCCGGCATGCCCGGTGGGTGATTCCGGAGTGTCCGGCAAGTCGTTCTGGCATAGCCGGCTGGTGATTTTGGCATGTCCAGCAGGTAAGATTTTGGCATGTCCGTCAGGTGATTTTGACGTGTCCGGCGGGTGGTTCCGGGCAGTGGATCAGGTGGTTCCAGCGTTCTCGGCAGGTGATTCAGTTTGGTTCGGCAGGTGGTTCTGGTCTGTCCTGGAGGTGGTTCCGGCCTGTCCAGCACGTGGTTCTGGCACGTCTGAGAGGTGGTTCCGGCATGCCCGGCAGGTGATCCCAGAGAGTCCTCCAAGTGGTTCTGGCCCAGCCCGCAGGTGATTTTGGCGCGTCCGGCAGGTGGCTCCGGCATGCTCAGCAGGTTGTTCAGGCAGGTCCGGCAGGTGGTTCCGACGATTCGAGCAGGTGCTTCCGGCTAGCTCGGCAGGTGCTTTGGGCGTCTCCGTCACTTGATTTTGGCACATTTGAGAGGTGGGTCCAGCATTCCCAGCAGGTGATTCCAGAAAGTCCGGCAAGCGGTTCTGGCATAGCCAGCAGGTGATTTTTGCGTGTCCGGCAGGTGGGTCCTGCGAGTCGAGCAGGTGGTTCCTGCATGCTCGGCAGGTGGTTCAGGCGTGTCCGACAGGCGGTTCCGTTGTGTCCAGTAGGTGTTTCCGGCGTGTCCGGCACATGGTAGTGGCACGTCTGAGAGGTGGTTCCGGCATGCCCCGCAGGTGATTCCGGAGTGTCCGGCAAGTGGTTCTGGCATAGCCGCTGGTGATTTTGGCGTGGCCCGCAGGTGGCTCCAGCGAGTCGAGCAGGTTGTTCCGGCGTGCTCAGCAGGTGTTTCAGATGGGTCCGTCAGGTGGTTCCGGTCTGTCCAATAGGTGTTCCGGCGTGTCCGGCACGTGCTTCCGGCGAGTCTGAGAGGTGGCTCCGGCATGCCCGGTGGGTGATTCCGGAGTGTCCGGCAAGTCGTTCTGGCATAGCCGGCTGGTGATTTTGGCATGTCCAGCAGGTAAGATTTTGGCATGTCCGTCAGGTGATTTTGACGTGTCCGGCGGGTGGTTCCGGGCAGTGGATCAGGTGGTTCCAGCGTTCTCGGCAGGTGATTCAGTTTGGTTCGGCAGGTGGTTCTGGTCTGTCCTGGAGGTGGTTCCGGCCTGTCCAGCACGTGGTTCTGGCACGTCTGAGAGGTGGTTCCGGCATGCCCGGCAGGTGATCCAGAGAGTCCTCCAAGTGGTTCTGGCCCAGCCCGCAGGTGATTTTGGCGCGTCCGGCAGGTGGCTCCGGCATGCTCAGCAGGTTGTTCAGGCAGGTCCGGCAGGTGGTTCCGACGATTCGAGCAGGTGCTTCCGGCTAGCTCGGCAGGTGCTTTGGGCGTCTCCGTCACTTGATTTTGGCACATTTGAGAGGTGGGTCCAGCATTCCCAGCAGGTGATTCCAGAAAGTCCGGCAAGCGGTTCTGGCATAGCCAGCAGGTGATTTTTGCGTGTCCGGCAGGTGGGTCCTGCGAGTCGAGCAGGTGGTTCCTGCATGCTCGGCAGGTGGTTCAGGCGTGTCCGACAGGCGGTTCCGTTGTGTCCAGTAGGTGTTTCCGGCGTGTCCGGCACATGGTAGTGGCACGTCTGAGAGGTGGTTCCGGCATGCCCCCGCAGGTGATTCCGGAGTGTCCGGCAAGTGGTTCTGGCATAGCCGGCTGGTGATTTTGGCGTGGCCCGCAGGTGGCTCCAGCGAGTCGAGCAGGTTGTTCCGGCGTGCTCAGCAGGTGTTTCAGATGGGTCCGTCAGGTGGTTCCGGTCTGTCCAATAGGTGGTTCCGGCGTGTCCGGCACGTGCTTCCGGCGAGTCTGAGAGGTGGCTCCGGCATGCCCGGTGGGTGATTCCGGAGTGTCCGGCAAGTCGTTCTGGCATAGCCGGCTGGTGATTTTGGCATGTCCAGCAGGTAAGATTTTGGCATGTCCGTCAGGTGATTTTGACGTGTCCGGCGGGTGGTTCCGGGCAGTGGATCAGGTGGTTCCAGCGTTCTCGGCAGGTGATTCAGTTTGGTTCGGCAGGTGGTTCTGGTCTGTCCTGGAGGTGGTTCCGGCCTGTCCAGCACGTGGTTCTGGCACGTCTGAGAGGTGGTTCCGGCATGCCCGGCAGGTGATCCCAGAGAGTCCTCCAAGTGGTTCTGGCCCAGCCCGCAGGTGATTTTGGCGCGTCCGGCAGGTGCTCCGGCATGCTCAGCAGGTTGTTCAGGCAGGTCCGGCAGGTGGTTCCGACGATTCGAGCAGGTGCTTCCGGCTAGCTCGGCAGGTGCTTTGGGCGTCTCCGTCACTTGATTTTGGCACATTTGAGAGGTGGGTCCAGCATTCCCAGCAGGTGATTCCAGAAAGTCCGGCAAGCGGTTCTGGCATAGCCAGCAGGTGATTTTTGCGTGTCCGGCAGGTGGGTCCTGCGAGTCGAGCAGGTGGTTCCTGCATGCTCGGCAGGTGGTTCAGGCGTGTCCGACAGGCGGTTCCGTTGTGTCCAGTAGGTGTTTCCGGCGTGTCCGGCACATGGTAGTGGCACGTCTGAGAGGTGGTTCCGGCATGCCCCGCAGGTGATTCCGGAGTGTCCGGCAAGTGGTTCTGGCATAGCCGGCTGGTGATTTTGGCGTGGCCCGCAGGTGGCTCCAGCGAGTCGAGCAGGTTGTTCCGGCGTGCTCAGCAGGTGTTTCAGATGGGTCCGTCAGGTGGTTCCGGTCTGTCCAATAGGTGGTTCCGGCGTGTCCGGCACGTGCTTCCGGCGAGTCTGAGAGGTGGCTCCGGCATGCCCGGTGGGTGATTCCGGAGTGTCCGGCAAGTCGTTCTGGCATAGCCGGCTGGTGATTTTGGCATGTCCAGCAGGTAAGATTTTGGCATGTCCGTCAGGTGATTTTGACGTGTCCGGCGGGTGGTTCCGGGCAGTGGATCAGGTGGTTCCAGCGTTCTCGGCAGGTGATTCAGTTTGGTTCGGCAGGTGGTTCTGGTCTGTCCTGGAGGTGGTTCCGGCCTGTCCAGCACGTGGTTCTGGCACGTCTGAGAGGTGGTTCCGGCATGCCCGGCAGGTGATCCCAGAGAGTCCTCCAAGTGGTTCTGGCCCAGCCCGCAGGTGATTTTGGCGCGTCCGGCAGGTGGCTCCGGCATGCTCAGCAGGTTGTTCAGGCAGGTCCGGCAGGTGGTTCCGACGATTCGAGCAGGTGCTTCCGGCTAGCTCGGCAGGTGCTTTGGGCGTCTCCGTCACTTGATTTTGGCACATTTGAGAGGTGGGTCCAGCATTCCCAGCAGGTGATTCCAGAAAGTCCGGCAAGCGGTTCTGGCATAGCCAGCAGGTGATTTTTGCGTGTCCGGCAGGTGGGTCCTGCGAGTCGAGCAGGTGGTTCCTGCATGCTCGGCAGGTGGTTCAGGCGTGTCCGACAGGCGGTTCCGTTGTGTCCAGTAGGTGTTTCCGGCGTGTCCGGCACATGGTAGTGGCACGTCTGAGAGGTGGTTCCGGCATGCCCCGCAGGTGATTCCGGAGTGTCCGGCAAGTGGTTCTGGCATAGCCGGCTGGTGATTTTGGCGTGGCCCGCAGGTGGCTCCAGCGAGTCGAGCAGGTTGTTCCGGCGTGCTCAGCAGGTGTTTCAGATGGGTCCGTCAGGTGGTTCGGTCTGTCCAATAGGTGGTTCCGGCGTGTCCGGCACGTGCTTCCGGCGAGTCTGAGAGGTGGCTCCGGCATGCCCGGTGGGTGATTCCGGAGTGTCCGGCAAGTCGTTCTGGCATAGCCGGCTGGTGATTTTGGCATGTCCAGCAGGTAAGATTTTGGCATGTCCGTCAGGTGATTTTGACGTGTCCGGCGGGTGGTTCCGGGCAGTGGATCAGGTGGTTCCAGCGTTCTCGGCAGGTGATTCAGTTTGGTTCGGCAGGTGGTTCTGGTCTGTCCTGGAGGTGGTTCCGGCCTGTCCAGCACGTGGTTCTGGCACGTCTGAGAGGTGGTTCCGGCATGCCCGGCAGGTGATCCCAGAGAGTCCTCCAAGTGGTTCTGGCCCAGCCCGCAGGTGATTTTGGCGCGTCCGGCAGGTGGCTCCGGCATGCTCAGCAGGTTGTTCAGGCAGGTCCGGCAGGTGGTTCCGACGATTCGAGCAGGTGCTTCCGGCTAGCTCGGCAGGTGCTTTGGGCGTCTCCGTCACTTGATTTTGGCACATTTGAGAGGTGGGTCCAGCATTCCCAGCAGGTGATTCCAGAAAGTCCGGCAAGCGGTTCTGGCATAGCCAGCAGGTGATTTTTGCGTGTCCGGCAGGTGGGTCCTGCGAGTCGAGCAGGTGGTTCCTGCATGCTCGGCAGGTGGTTCAGGCGTGTCCGACAGGCGGTTCCGTTGTGTCCAGTAGGTGTTTCCGGCGTGTCCGGCACATGGTAGTGGCACGTCTGAGAGGTGGTTCCGGCATGCCCCGCAGGTGATTCCGGAGTGTCCGGCAAGTGGTTCTGGCATAGCCGGCTGGTGATTTTGGCGTGGCCCGCAGGTGGCTCCAGCGAGTCGAGCAGGTTGTTCCGGCGTGCTCAGCAGGTGTTTCAGATGGGTCCGTCAGGTGGTTCCGGTCTGTCCAATAGGTGGTTCCGGCGTGTCCGGCACGTGCTTCCGGCGAGTCTGAGAGGTGGCTCCGGCATGCCCGGTGGGTGATTCCGGAGTGTCCGGCAAGTCGTTCTGGCATAGCCGGCTGGTGATTTTGGCATGTCCAGCAGGTAAGATTTTGGCATGTCCGTCAGGTGATTTTGACGTGTCCGGCGGGTGGTTCCGGGCAGTGGATCAGGTGGTTCCAGCGTTCTCGGCAGGTGATTCAGTTTGGTTCGGCAGGTGGTTCTGGTCTGTCCTGGAGGTGGTTCCGGCCTGTCCAGCACGTGGTTCTGGCACGTCTGAGAGGTGGTTCCGGCATGCCCGGCAGGTGATCCCAGAGAGTCCTCCAAGTGGTTCTGGCCCAGCCCGCAGGTGATTTTGGCGCGTCCGGCAGGTGGCTCCGGCATGCTCAGCAGGTTGTTCAGGCAGGTCCGGCAGGTGGTTCCGACGATTCGAGCAGGTGCTTCCGGCTAGCTCGGCAGGTGCTTTGGGCGTCTCCGTCACTTGATTTTGGCACATTTGAGAGGTGGGTCCAGCATTCCCAGCAGGTGATTCCAGAAAGTCCGGCAAGCGGTTCTGGCATAGCCAGCAGGTGATTTTTGCGTGTCCGGCAGGTGGGTCCTGCGAGTCGAGCAGGTGGTTCCTGCATGCTCGGCAGGTGGTTCAGGCGTGTCCGACAGGCGGTTCCGTTGTGTCCAGTAGGTGTTTCCGGCGTGTCCGGCACATGGTAGTGGCACGTCTGAGAGGTGGTTCCGGCATGCCCCGCAGGTGATTCCGGAGTGTCCGGCAAGTGGTTCTGGCATAGCCGGCTGGTGATTTTGGCGTGGCCCGCAGGTGGCTCCAGCGAGTCGAGCAGGTTGTTCCGGCGTGCTCAGCAGGTGTTTCAGATGGGTCCGTCAGGTGGTTCCGGTCTGTCCAATAGGTGGTTCCGGCGTGTCCGGCACGTGCTTCCGGCGAGTCTGAGAGGTGGCTCCGGCATGCCCGGTGGGTGATTCCGGAGTGTCCGGCAAGTCGTTCTGGCATAGCCGGCTGGTGATTTTGGCATGTCCAGCAGGTAAGATTTTGGCATGTCCGTCAGGTGATTTTGACGTGTCCGGCGGGTGGTTCCGGGCAGTGGATCAGGTGGTTCCAGCGTTCTCGGCAGGTGATTCAGTTTGGTTCGGCAGGTGGTTCTGGTCTGTCCTGGAGGTGGTTCCGGCCTGTCCAGCACGTGGTTCTGGCACGTCTGAGAGGTGGTTCCGGCATGCCCGGCAGGTGATCCCAGAGAGTCCTCCAAGTGGTTCTGGCCCAGCCCGCAGGTGATTTTGGCGCGTCCGGCAGGTGGCTCCGGCATGCTCAGCAGGTTGTTCAGGCAGGTCCGGCAGGTGGTTCCGACGATTCGAGCAGGTGCTTCCGGCTAGCTCGGCAGGTGCTTTGGGCGTCTCCGTCACTTGATTTTGGCACATTTGAGAGGTGGGTCCAGCATTCCCAGCAGGTGATTCCAGAAAGTCCGGCAAGCGGTTCTGGCATAGCCAGCAGGTGATTTTTGCGTGTCCGGCAGGTGGGTCCTGCGAGTCGAGCAGGTGGTTCCTGCATGCTCGGCAGGTGGTTCAGGCGTGTCCGACAGGCGGTTCCGTTGTGTCCAGTAGGTGTTTCCGGCGTGTCCGGCACATGGTAGTGGCACGTCTGAGAGGTGGTTCCGGCATGCCCCGCAGGTGATTCCGGAGTGTCCGGCAAGTGGTTCTGGCATAGCCGGCTGGTGATTTTGGCGTGGCCCGCAGGTGGCTCCAGCGAGTCGAGCAGGTTGTTCCGGCGTGCTCAGCAGGTGTTTCAGATGGGTCCGTCAGGTGGTTCCGGTCTGTCCAATAGGTGGTTCCGGCGTGTCCGGCACGTGCTTCCGGCGAGTCTGAGAGGTGGCTCCGGCATGCCCGGTGGGTGATTCCGGAGTGTCCGGCAAGTCGTTCTGGCATAGCCGGCTGGTGATTTTGGCATGTCCAGCAGGTAAGATTTTGGCATGTCCGTCAGGTGATTTTGACGTGTCCGGCGGGTGGTTCCGGGCAGTGGATCAGGTGGTTCCAGCGTTCTCGGCAGGTGATTCAGTTTGGTTCGGCAGGTGGTTCTGGTCTGTCCTGGAGGTGGTTCCGGCCTGTCCAGCACGTGGTTCTGGCACGTCTGAGAGGTGGTTCCGGCATGCCCGGCAGGTGATCCCAGAGAGTCCTCCAAGTGGTTCTGGCCCAGCCCGCAGGTGATTTTGGCGCGTCCGGCAGGTGGCTCCGGCATGCTCAGCAGGTTGTTCAGGCAGGTCCGGCAGGTGGTTCCGACGATTCGAGCAGGTGCTTCCGGCTAGCTCGGCAGGTGCTTTGGGCGTCTCCGTCACTTGATTTTGGCACATTTGAGAGGTGGGTCCAGCATTCCCAGCAGGTGATTCCAGAAAGTCCGGCAAGCGGTTCTGGCATAGCCAGCAGGTGATTTTTGCGTGTCCGGCAGGTGGGTCCTGCGAGTCGAGCAGGTGGTTCCTGCATGCTCGGCAGGTGGTTCAGGCGTGTCCGACAGGCGGTTCCGTTGTGTCCAGTAGGTGTTTCCGGCGTGTCCGGCACATGGTAGTGGCACGTCTGAGAGGTGGTTCCGGCATGCCCCGCAGGTGATTCCGGAGTGTCCGGCAAGTGGTTCTGGCATAGCCGGCTGGTGATTTTGGCGTGGCCCGCAGGTGGCTCCAGCGAGTCGAGCAGGTTGTTCCGGCGTGCTCAGCAGGTGTTTCAGATGGGTCCGTCAGGTGGTTCCGGTCTGTCCAATAGGTGGTTCCGGCGTGTCCGGCACGTGCTTCCGGCGAGTCTGAGAGGTGGCTCCGGCATGCCCGGTGGGTGATTCCGGAGTGTCCGGCAAGTCGTTCTGGCATAGCCGGCTGGTGATTTTGGCATGTCCAGCAGGTAAGATTTTGGCATGTCCGTCAGGTGATTTTGACGTGTCCGGCGGGTGGTTCCGGGCAGTGGATCAGGTGGTTCCAGCGTTCTCGGCAGGTGATTCAGTTTGGTTCGGCAGGTGGTTCTGGTCTGTCCTGGAGGTGGTTCCGGCCTGTCCAGCACGTGGTTCTGGCACGTCTGAGAGGTGGTTCCGGCATGCCCGGCAGGTGATCCCAGAGAGTCCTCCAAGTGGTTCTGGCCCAGCCCGCAGGTGATTTTGGCGCGTCCGGCAGGTGGCTCCGGCATGCTCAGCAGGTTGTTCAGGCAGGTCCGGCAGGTGGTTCCGACGATTCGAGCAGGTGCTTCCGGCTAGCTCGGCAGGTGCTTTGGGCGTCTCCGTCACTTGATTTTGGCACATTTGAGAGGTGGGTCCAGCATTCCCAGCAGGTGATTCCAGAAAGTCCGGCAAGCGGTTCTGGCATAGCCAGCAGGTGATTTTTGCGTGTCCGGCAGGTGGGTCCTGCGAGTCGAGCAGGTGGTTCCTGCATGCTCGGCAGGTGGTTCAGGCGTGTCCGACAGGCGGTTCCGTTGTGTCCAGTAGGTGTTTCCGGCGTGTCCGGCACATGGTAGTGGCACGTCTGAGAGGTGGTTCCGGCATGCCCCGCAGGTGATTCCGGAGTGTCCGGCAAGTGGTTCTGGCATAGCCGGCTGGTGATTTTGGCGTGGCCCGCAGGTGGCTCCAGCGAGTCGAGCAGGTTGTTCCGGCGTGCTCAGCAGGTGTTTCAGATGGGTCCGTCAGGTGGTTCCGGTCTGTCCAATAGGTGGTTCCGGCGTGTCCGGCACGTGCTTCCGGCGAGTCTGAGAGGTGGCTCCGGCATGCCCGGTGGGTGATTCCGGAGTGTCCGGCAAGTCGTTCTGGCATAGCCGGCTGGTGATTTTGGCATGTCCAGCAGGTAAGATTTTGGCATGTCCGTCAGGTGATTTTGACGTGTCCGGCGGGTGGTTCCGGGCAGTGGATCAGGTGGTTCCAGCGTTCTCGGCAGGTGATTCAGTTTGGTTCGGCAGGTGGTTCTGGTCTGTCCTGGAGGTGGTTCCGGCCTGTCCAGCACGTGGTTCTGGCACGTCTGAGAGGTGGTTCCGGCATGCCCGGCAGGTGATCCCAGAGAGTCCTCCAAGTGGTTCTGGCCCAGCCCGCAGGTGATTTTGGCGCGTCCGGCAGGTGGCTCCGGCATGCTCAGCAGGTTGTTCAGGCAGGTCCGGCAGGTGGTTCCGACGATTCGAGCAGGTGCTTCCGGCTAGCTCGGCAGGTGCTTTGGGCGTCTCCGTCACTTGATTTTGGCACATTTGAGAGGTGGGTCCAGCATTCCCAGCAGGTGATTCCAGAAAGTCCGGCAAGCGGTTCTGGCATAGCCAGCAGGTGATTTTTGCGTGTCCGGCAGGTGGGTCCTGCGAGTCGAGCAGGTGGTTCCTGCATGCTCGGCAGGTGGTTCAGGCGTGTCCGACAGGCGGTTCCGTTGTGTCCAGTAGGTGTTTCCGGCGTGTCCGGCACATGGTAGTGGCACGTCTGAGAGGTGGTTCCGGCATGCCCCGCAGGTGATTCCGGAGTGTCCGGCAAGTGGTTCTGGCATAGCCGGCTGGTGATTTTGGCGTGGCCCGCAGGTGGCTCCAGCGAGTCGAGCAGGTTGTTCCGGCGTGCTCAGCAGGTGTTTCAGATGGGTCCGTCAGGTGGTTCCGGTCTGTCCAATAGGTGGTTCCGGCGTGTCCGGCACGTGCTTCCGGCGAGTCTGAGAGGTGGCTCCGGCATGCCCGGTGGGTGATTCCGGAGTGTCCGGCAAGTCGTTCTGGCATAGCCGGCTGGTGATTTTGGCATGTCCAGCAGGTAAGATTTTGGCATGTCCGTCAGGTGATTTTGACGTGTCCGGCGGGTGGTTCCGGGCAGTGGATCAGGTGGTTCCAGCGTTCTCGGCAGGTGATTCAGTTTGGTTCGGCAGGTGGTTCTGGTCTGTCCTGGAGGTGGTTCCGGCCTGTCCAGCACGTGGTTCTGGCACGTCTGAGAGGTGGTTCCGGCATGCCCGGCAGGTGATCCCAGAGAGTCCTCCAAGTGGTTCTGGCCCAGCCCGCAGGTGATTTTGGCGCGTCCGGCAGGTGGCTCCGGCATGCTCAGCAGGTTGTTCAGGCAGGTCCGGCAGGTGGTTCCGACGATTCGAGCAGGTGCTTCCGGCTAGCTCGGCAGGTGCTTTGGGCGTCTCCGTCACTTGATTTTGGCACATTTGAGAGGTGGGTCCAGCATTCCCAGCAGGTGATTCCAGAAAGTCCGGCAAGCGGTTCTGGCATAGCCAGCAGGTGATTTTTGCGTGTCCGGCAGGTGGGTCCTGCGAGTCGAGCAGGTGGTTCCTGCATGCTCGGCAGGTGGTTCAGGCGTGTCCGACAGGCGGTTCCGTTGTGTCCAGTAGGTGTTTCCGGCGTGTCCGGCACATGGTAGTGGCACGTCTGAGAGGTGGTTCCGGCATGCCCCGCAGGTGATTCCGGAGTGTCCGGCAAGTGGTTCTGGCATAGCCGGCTGGTGATTTTGGCGTGGCCCGCAGGTGGCTCCAGCGAGTCGAGCAGGTTGTTCCGGCGTGCTCAGCAGGTGTTTCAGATGGGTCCGTCAGGTGGTTCCGGTCTGTCCAATAGGTGGTTCCGGCGTGTCCGGCACGTGCTTCCGGCGAGTCTGAGAGGTGGCTCCGGCATGCCCGGTGGGTGATTCCGGAGTGTCCGGCAAGTCGTTCTGGCATAGCCGGCTGGTGATTTTGGCATGTCCAGCAGGTAAGATTTTGGCATGTCCGTCAGGTGATTTTGACGTGTCCGGCGGGTGGTTCCGGGCAGTGGATCAGGTGGTTCCAGCGTTCTCGGCAGGTGATTCAGTTTGGTTCGGCAGGTGGTTCTGGTCTGTCCTGGAGGTGGTTCCGGCCTGTCCAGCACGTGGTTCTGGCACGTCTGAGAGGTGGTTCCGGCATGCCCGGCAGGTGATCCCAGAGAGTCCTCCAAGTGGTTCTGGCCCAGCCCGCAGGTGATTTTGGCGCGTCCGGCAGGTGGCTCCGGCATGCTCAGCAGGTTGTTCAGGCAGGTCCGGCAGGTGGTTCCGACGATTCGAGCAGGTGCTTCCGGCTAGCTCGGCAGGTGCTTTGGGCGTCTCCGTCACTTGATTTTGGCACATTTGAGAGGTGGGTCCAGCATTCCCAGCAGGTGATTCCAGAAAGTCCGGCAAGCGGTTCTGGCATAGCCAGCAGGTGATTTTTGCGTGTCCGGCAGGTGGGTCCTGCGAGTCGAGCAGGTGGTTCCTGCATGCTCGGCAGGTGGTTCAGGCGTGTCCGACAGGCGGTTCCGTTGTGTCCAGTAGGTGTTTCCGGCGTGTCCGGCACATGGTAGTGGCACGTCTGAGAGGTGGTTCCGGCATGCCCCGCAGGTGATTCCGGAGTGTCCGGCAAGTGGTTCTGGCATAGCCGGCTGGTGATTTTGGCGTGGCCCGCAGGTGGCTCCAGCGAGTCGAGCAGGTTGTTCCGGCGTGCTCAGCAGGTGTTTCAGATGGGTCCGTCAGGTGGTTCCGGTCTGTCCAATAGGTGGTTCCGGCGTGTCCGGCACGTGCTTCCGGCGAGTCTGAGAGGTGGCTCCGGCATGCCCGGTGGGTGATTCCGGAGTGTCCGGCAAGTCGTTCTGGCATAGCCGGCTGGTGATTTTGGCATGTCCAGCAGGTAAGATTTTGGCATGTCCGTCAGGTGATTTTGACGTGTCCGGCGGGTGGTTCCGGGCAGTGGATCAGGTGGTTCCAGCGTTCTCGGCAGGTGATTCAGTTTGGTTCGGCAGGTGGTTCTGGTCTGTCCTGGAGGTGGTTCCGGCCTGTCCAGCACGTGGTTCTGGCACGTCTGAGAGGTGGTTCCGGCATGCCCGGCAGGTGATCCCAGAGAGTCCTCCAAGTGGTTCTGGCCCAGCCCGCAGGTGATTTTGGCGCGTCCGGCAGGTGGCTCCGGCATGCTCAGCAGGTTGTTCAGGCAGGTCCGGCAGGTGGTTCCGACGATTCGAGCAGGTGCTTCCGGCTAGCTCGGCAGGTGCTTTGGGCGTCTCCGTCACTTGATTTTGGCACATTTGAGAGGTGGGTCCAGCATTCCCAGCAGGTGATTCCAGAAAGTCCGGCAAGCGGTTCTGGCATAGCCAGCAGGTGATTTTTGCGTGTCCGGCAGGTGGGTCCTGCGAGTCGAGCAGGTGGTTCCTGCATGCTCGGCAGGTGGTTCAGGCGTGTCCGACAGGCGGTTCCGTTGTGTCCAGTAGGTGTTTCCGGCGTGTCCGGCACATGGTAGTGGCACGTCTGAGAGGTGGTTCCGGCATGCCCGGCAGGTGATTCCGGAGTGTCCGGCAAGTGGTTCTGGCATAGCCGGCTGGTGATTTTGGCGTGGCCCGCAGGTGGCTCCAGCGAGTCGAGCAGGTTGTTCCGGCGTGCTCAGCAGGTGTTTCAGATGGGTCCGTCAGGTGGTTCCGGTCTGTCCAATAGGTGGTTCCGGCGTGTCCGGCACGTGCTTCCGGCGAGTCTGAGAGGTGGCTCCGGCATGCCCGGTGGGTGATTCCGGAGTGTCCGGCAAGTCGTTCTGGCATAGCCGGCTGGTGATTTTGGCATGTCCAGCAGGTAAGATTTTGGCATGTCCGTCAGGTGATTTTGACGTGTCCGGCGGGTGGTTCCGGGCAGTGGATCAGGTGGTTCCAGCGTTCTCGGCAGGTGATTCAGTTTGGTTCGGCAGGTGGTTCTGGTCTGTCCTGGAGGTGGTTCCGGCCTGTCCAGCACGTGGTTCTGGCACGTCTGAGAGGTGGTTCCGGCATGCCCGGCAGGTGATCCCAGAGAGTCCTCCAAGTGGTTCTGGCCCAGCCCGCAGGTGATTTTGGCGCGTCCGGCAGGTGGCTCCGGCATGCTCAGCAGGTTGTTCAGGCAGGTCCGGCAGGTGGTTCCGACGATTCGAGCAGGTGCTTCCGGCTAGCTCGGCAGGTGCTTTGGGCGTCTCCGTCACTTGATTTTGGCACATTTGAGAGGTGGGTCCAGCATTCCCAGCAGGTGATTCCAGAAAGTCCGGCAAGCGGTTCTGGCATAGCCAGCAGGTGATTTTTGCGTGTCCGGCAGGTGGGTCCTGCGAGTCGAGCAGGTGGTTCCTGCATGCTCGGCAGGTGGTTCAGGCGTGTCCGACAGGCGGTTCCGTTGTGTCCAGTAGGTGTTTCCGGCGTGTCCGGCACATGGTAGTGGCACGTCTGAGAGGTGGTTCCGGCATGCCCCGCAGGTGATTCCGGAGTGTCCGGCAAGTGGTTCTGGCATAGCCGGCTGGTGATTTTGGCGTGGCCCGCAGGTGGCTCCAGCGAGTCGAGCAGGTTGTTCCGGCGTGCTCAGCAGGTGTTTCAGATGGGTCCGTCAGGTGGTTCCGGTCTGTCCAATAGGTGGTTCCGGCGTGTCCGGCACGTGCTTCCGGCGAGTCTGAGAGGTGGCTCCGGCATGCCCGGTGGGTGATTCCGGAGTGTCCGGCAAGTCGTTCTGGCATAGCCGGCTGGTGATTTTGGCATGTCCAGCAGGTAAGATTTTGGCATGTCCGTCAGGTGATTTTGACGTGTCCGGCGGGTGGTTCCGGGCAGTGGATCAGGTGGTTCCAGCGTTCTCGGCAGGTGATTCAGTTTGGTTCGGCAGGTGGTTCTGGTCTGTCCTGGAGGTGGTTCCGGCCTGTCCAGCACGTGGTTCTGGCACGTCTGAGAGGTGGTTCCGGCATGCCCGGCAGGTGATCCCAGAGAGTCCTCCAAGTGGTTCTGGCCCAGCCCGCAGGTGATTTTGGCGCGTCCGGCAGGTGGCTCCGGCATGCTCAGCAGGTTGTTCAGGCAGGTCCGGCAGGTGGTTCCGACGATTCGAGCAGGTGCTTCCGGCTAGCTCGGCAGGTGCTTTGGGCGTCTCCGTCACTTGATTTTGGCACATTTGAGAGGTGGGTCCAGCATTCCCAGCAGGTGATTCCAGAAAGTCCGGCAAGCGGTTCTGGCATAGCCAGCAGGTGATTTTTGCGTGTCCGGCAGGTGGGTCCTGCGAGTCGAGCAGGTGGTTCTGCATGCTCGGCAGGTGGTTCAGGCGTGTCCGACAGGCGGTTCCGTTGTGTCCAGTAGGTGTTTCCGGCGTGTCCGGCACATGGTAGTGGCACGTCTGAGAGGTGGTTCCGGCATGCCCCGCAGGTGATTCCGGAGTGTCCGGCAAGTGGTTCTGGCATAGCCGGCTGGTGATTTTGGCGTGGCCCGCAGGTGGCTCCAGCGAGTCGAGCAGGTTGTTCCGGCGTGCTCAGCAGGTGTTTCAGATGGGTCCGTCAGGTGGTTCCGGTCTGTCCAATAGGTGGTTCCGGCGTGTCCGGCACGTGCTTCCGGCGAGTCTGAGAGGTGGCTCCGGCATGCCCGGTGGGTGATTCCGGAGTGTCCGGCAAGTCGTTCTGGCATAGCCGGCTGGTGATTTTGGCATGTCCAGCAGGTAAGATTTTGGCATGTCCGTCAGGTGATTTTGACGTGTCCGGCGGGTGGTTCCGGGCAGTGGATCAGGTGGTTCCAGCGTTCTCGGCAGGTGATTCAGTTTGGTTCGGCAGGTGGTTCTGGTCTGTCCTGGAGGTGGTTCCGGCCTGTCCAGCACGTGGTTCTGGCACGTCTGAGAGGTGTTCCGGCATGCCCGGCAGGTGATCCCAGAGAGTCCTCCAAGTGGTTCTGGCCCAGCCCGCAGGTGATTTTGGCGCGTCCGGCAGGTGGCTCCGGCATGCTCAGCAGGTTGTTCAGGCAGGTCCGGCAGGTGGTTCCGACGATTCGAGCAGGTGCTTCCGGCTAGCTCGGCAGGTGCTTTGGGCGTCTCCGTCACTTGATTTTGGCACATTTGAGAGGTGGGTCCAGCATTCCCAGCAGGTGATTCCAGAAAGTCCGGCAAGCGGTTCTGGCATAGCCAGCAGGTGATTTTTGCGTGTCCGGCAGGTGGGTCCTGCGAGTCGAGCAGGTGGTTCCTGCATGCTCGGCAGGTGGTTCAGGCGTGTCCGACAGGCGGTTCCGTTGTGTCCAGTAGGTGTTTCCGGCGTGTCCGGCACATGGTAGTGCACGTCTGAGAGGTGGTTCCGGCATGCCCCGCAGGTGATTCCGGAGTGTCCGGCAAGTGGTTCTGGCATAGCCGGCTGGTGATTTTGGCGTGGCCCGCAGGTGGCTCCAGCGAG
>NW_027225005.1:0-26346 GCF_041296235.1 Equus asinus
TGGCTCTTGGATTCGGTGGGGAAGACGTGATTTATCTGGAGGACTTTTCCCTTCGGGGGTTCAAAGTCCGTTCTCTGAGGCAAGGCTCCCTCTCTGCCTCCCTGTCCTTCCCATTCGCCTCCCCGGAAGCCAGCTCTCCTCCCGGTTTCCTGGATCCCTTGGCCACGGTCCTCTGTTGCAAACACAGGCAGGTGCAAAGAAGATGCGAAAGGCTGCCCGAGCCACGCGAACGGAAAGCTGAAGCAGGGAGCCAGGAAGGGCTGGCTGCTGAGGGAGGGACGTGTCCTGTCAGGAGGCTTTTCAACTCCCTCTGACAGATGCGGCCCTGGAGGGGCGGGGCCCGGCCGGGGCCCTGGGGTGGTAGGGGTCGGGTGTGAGGGGGTGGGTGGGGAGGCGGGGGGAGGCGGGAAGAGAGGGAGGCCCCCGAGTGAGGGGACACCAAAAGCCTCAGCCATCAAGACTCCTCGTCTTTGCATCCAGCGTTCTCAAACTCAAAACGAACGCAAGCTCATCCACCAGGAGCAACGTAGCAGCGTTTCCAGCGAGGCAGGACCGCCCGAAGCGAAAGCAGAATGGGATCCTAGTCAGGTGGAGCTTGAAACTCAGACCCACCCACCCCCCTACCCCCCCCCACCACCACCACCTCCCCCCCTCCCCCCCACCCCGGGAAGGGGGCTTCTGGAAGGAAAAGCGAGACAAACTGACAGGGACAAACTTAGGTCGGGAAAGGAGTGTTGATTGTGAATGAGCCTCTCAAGGACAAGCAAGCGGGTACCAGGTTTTAGAAGATGACCTGCAGCGGCAGAGACGCCAGCAAAGGCAGAAGCCATCCCGTCTTGGGTGAGGTGCCCGAGACGCTCCTCTCTAACCCAGTCCGCCCTGTCCTTGGAGAAGCGGGCGGTGTCTGGAAAAGCCTGACCAGGTGCCTTTCCTCGGTGGGCGGGGCTGGTCGCTTTGGGACCCGTTTGGGCCTCCCGGCACCGCCGTGGAATCCGTTCCACCTGACAGGACGACTCTACCCGGCGGCTGGGGCGGCGGGGGCGGGGCGCCGAGGGAAGGGCTGGGGTGTCACCGGAGCGGGAGCCGAGCGGGTGGGAAGAGGCCGAGGCCAGAGGGAGCCGGCCGGCGGCGTGTGCGGCGTCGGGGTCCCGGTCCCGGTCCCGGTCCCGGTCCCGGTCCCGGTCCCGGTCCCGCCGGGCTGGCCCCGATTGGCCCTGGGTTCGGGTGGGGCCGCGAGCTGGAAGGGTTGGGCTGTGGCGGGGAGGGGTTGGGCCCTGCCCATGGGCGGCGCCGGCGGGCCCGCGGTGCGGAGGGGGGCGGGAGGGGAGGGGGAGGGTGGGGGGGGTCGGGCTGGCTGGAGGGGTGGGGGGCGTCCGCGGAGGACGGAGGCCGGAGGCCGCAGGACGGAGGAGGGGCGGCAGGAGCGCGGAGGGAGCCGCGCCCGGCCGGCGGCAAAAGGCGAGGGAGGCAAAAGCCTACAGCACCCGGTATTCCCAGGCGGTCTCCCATCCAAGTACTAACCAGGCCCGACCCTGCTTAGCTTCCGAGATCAGACGAGATCGGGCGCGTTCAGGGTGGTATGGCCGTAGACGCTGGCGCCTGCCGCCGGCGCCCCTAAGAAGCCGCGCCGCGTCGCCCGGCCCGCGGCTCGCGCGCGCCCAGGCCTCTGTGACGCGCACCCGCCGCCGGCGCCCCCTGCGCCCGCGCCCGGCCTGCCGCCTTCCTCCCGCTGCTGCCTCCCGCCGCGGCCGCCTCGGGCGCGGCCAGCGGGCCAGCCAAACCCTGCGCTGCCCCGCCCTGCTGCCCTCCCAGGGCGCGGAGGCCTGGAGCAGCCCGGGGTGCGAGGAGGCGGGGCGGGGCGGGCGGCGGTGGGAAACGAGGGGTGGTGGGGGCGGCGGTGGGGGCGGGGATGGGGGCGGGGCGCCTGGCTGGGCGCTCTCCCCTCGCGGCCCGGGAACACTCCAGGCCGCCCTGGCCGCTCGGATCCGGCGATGGGTCGCAGGAGATGCGGCTGCTGGGAGGGGGGTGGCGCGGGGCACTTGGCCCGAGGCGTCGGGGCGTCGGGCCGCCGGGCCCGTGCTCCTCTGAGTCCCCTCCGGCCCGAGGGGCCTCCCAGCGGGAGCCCTGACCTCTGCGGCGCCGGCCGGGCCCCGACTTGCCCAAACCCAGGCGGAGCCACCGGCGCGACCAGAGGGCGTCAGCGGAAGCCCGCCGCGCTGCCCCTGAGGGAGCGGGGAGGCGGGGCGGCCACACTTCCCCCCCGCCAGCGCCGCCCAGGAGACCGGCACCCCGCCCCCAACCCGCCCCTCGCGGGGACCCTGGACAGCTCCTGCTGGCGCCAGCCCAGAGACCCAGAGACAGAGACAGAGACAGAGACACGGAGAAACAGAGAAACGGCGACACGGAGAGGATCCAAGACACGGACCTAGACAGACACCCACCCTGACCCAGAGAGGCTCTGCCCAAGAGCTCGCTTCCCCCCCAGGAGGGCGGTGGTGCTGGAGCTGGGCCCGGGCCAGGAGGCAGGGGCCCCGGGGCTGGCGATCACCCCTGGGGCCCTAGGCCGCGCAGACAGGCTCTCAGGAGTCCCGGGCTCCCGGCATCGCTGCCCCGCCATCGCCCAGGAACCACAGGCAGGCACCGGAGCTCGCTGGCGCGCTCTGTCTGCGCTTGCGTGTGCGTGTGCTTGTGCGGGTTGTGCGAGTGGGTGTGTAGGCGTGTGTGTGTGTGTGTGTGTGTGTGTGCGCGCGCGCGCGCGCGCGCCTGTGTGTCTGTGTGCCTGTGTGTGTGTGTGCGTCCGGGTTTGTGTGTTCCTTTCTCTCCGCTTCTTCGCTCTGGCTCTTTTCCTCTTTCTGCCGGGCACCCCCGACCTTACTGAGTTGATAGAAGGAGCAGGCAGAAAAGTCAGGGCCCAGAGAACTTGGCACGAGAAAGCAGCTCCATCTACCAGACATGTAGAAGCCCCTCCCCGACGACCGACCGCAGCGTCCCCGTTCTGCTCAAGTGCCGCTGGGGACGTTGCCCGGGATCTCCCGCCCGCTAGGTCACCGACGAAGGCGCCTCCGTCTTCCCAAGAGCGCGCTCGCGCCCAGGACGGAGGGAGGAGCAGCACGGTGTGATGACGGGGAGGAAGAGTCGCGTCCGAAGGCCCGTCGGTGCCTGCCGACGTCCCGGCTCTCCCTGTCTCGAGACCTCTGGGCTTCAGGGTTCTGTGCCGCAAGGCTTTCCCGCCGCACCCCCCGGGACCCAGGGCGCGCTGTGTGCGCTGCCCGTCTCCAGCGTTTGGGCCCTGTGGGCCTTCTTGCGTCCCACTGGAAAGGGGACCCTGGGACGGAGAGAAGATGGGCAGGGGGCGGGCTTCGGCAAAGAGAGCGACGGCCATCCACAGACGTCCGACGAGGCCCTCCGGGGCGCCAAGCTCTCCATTTTCCACGGCACGTGTCCTCGTCAGGTTCTGCCACCTCTGGCCGGCATGCGTAGGCACACCGCTGGTCTTGCGGCCCCAGAGGCGAGGAGGCGAACGCCCCGGAGGCCGAGATTGGCACCCGCGTTCTCGGCTGCTGGGTGGCCAGCACCTAGGAGAGTGTCTGGCCGGAAGCAGCCAGGCGATCGATCCCTGGGTGCTGGATGAGCCTCGGCGGCAAGAAGTAGGCTCGTGGGGAAGGACGGCGGCCGAGGCCCGGGCCCCCACCGAGGCCGCGCTCCGTGCTGAGCGGTCTGCTCCGTATTTCCCGCTTGCGTTCTCACCAGCACTCGCCCCCGCAAGGAGGCACGAACGCCAGGACCCCCTCGCACCAGAGGAGGAAAGCGCAGCTCAGGGAGGGCACGTCACTCGCGGGAGACGGCGCCCCTTGGGTTTCAGCTCAGGACTTCGGTCTCCCGAGCCTGCGTTTCGGGGCAAGGCTCCGGTCCCGCGCTCCGGGAAACTGACAGGGACGCAGTCCCGCTTCTCCCCGCAGAAGGTGCTCCTCGGAGATCAGATCCGGGGACCCGTCAGAACCACCCCGGGCACGAGCTGGCAGGGAGCGACGCGCACCGCACCCCCCCCCTCCCCCATCCCGCAGCCCGCAGCCCGCAGCCCGAGGAAGCGAGGAGCAGGCGAGAGAGGCGCTGGGTTGGCAGGAGGGGAAACGGGGCCGGCAGGAGAAGCGAACCGCGAAGAGACTCCCTCCCAGGACGACGATGGCTGAACGGGGAGAGGAGGGAGCTTTGGGTCCTCTCTCGTCCTGCTTTGACCGGGATGTCCCCATTTTTCCACAGCGAGCGAGTATGGCTCTTGGATTCGGTGGGGAAGACGTGATTTATCTGGAGGACTTTTCCCTTCGGGGGTTCAAAGTCCGTTCTCTGAGGCAAGGCTCCCTCTCTGCCTCCCTGTCCTTCCCATTCGCCTCCCCGGAAGCCAGCTCTCCTCCCGGTTTCCTGGATCCCTTGGCCACGGTCCTCTGTTGCAAACACAGGCAGGTGCAAAGAAGATGCGAAAGGCTGCCCGAGCCACGCGAACGGAAAGCTGAAGCCAGGGAGCCAGGAAGGGCTGGCTGCTGAGGGAGGACGTGTCCTGTCAGGAGGCTTTTCAACTCCCTCTGACAGATGCGGCCTGGAGGGGCGGGGCCCGGCCGGGGCCCTGGGGTGGTAGGGGTCGGGTGTGAGGGGGTGGGTGGGGAGGCGGGGGGAGGCGGGAAGAGAGGGAGGCCCCCGAGTGAGGGGACACCAAAAGCCTCAGCCATCAAGACTCCTCGTCTTTGCATCCAGCGTTCTCAAACTCAAAACGAACGCAAGCTCATCCACCAGGAGCAACGTAGCAGCGTTTCCAAGCGAGGCAGGACCGCCCGAAGGCGAAAGCAGAATGGGATCCTAGTCAGGTGGAGCTTGAAACTCAGACCCACCCACCCCCCTACCCCCCCCCCCACCACCACCACCTCCCCCCCTCCCCCCCACCCCGGGAAGGGGGCTTCTGGAAGGAAAAGCGAGACAAACTGACAGGGACAAACTTAGGTCGGGAAAGGAGTGTTGATTGTGAATGAGCCTCTCAAGGACAAGCAAGCGGGTACCAGGTTTTAGAAGATGACCTGCAGCGGCAGAGACGCCAGCAAAGGCAGAAGCCATCCCGTCTTGGGTGAGGTGCCCGAGACGCTCCTCTCTAACCCAGTCCGCCCTGTCCTTGGAGAAGCGGGCGGTGTCTGGAAAAGCCTGACCAGGTGCCTTTCCTCGGTGGGCGGGGCTGGTCGCTTTGGGACCCGTTTGGGCCTCCCGGCACCGCCGTGGAATCCGTTCCACCTGACAGGACGACTCTACCCGGCGGCTGGGGCGGCGGGGGCGGGGCGCCGAGGGAAGGGCTGGGGTGTCACCGGAGCGGGAGCCGAGCGGGTGGGAAGAGGCCGAGGCCAGAGGGAGCCGGCCGGCGGCGTGTGCGGCGTCGGGGTCCCGGTCCCGGTCCCGGTCCCGGTCCCGCCGGGCTGGCCCCGATTGGCCCTGGGTTCGGGTGGGGCCGCGAGCTGGAAGGGTTGGGCTGTGGCGGGGAGGGGTTGGGCCCTGCCCATGGGCGGCGCCGGCGGGCCCGCGGTGCGGAGGGGGGCGGGAGGGGAGGGGGAGGGTGGGGGGGGTCGGGCTGGCTGGAGGGGTGGGGGGCGTCCGCGGAGGACGGAGGCCGGAGGCCGCAGGACGGAGGAGGGGCGGCAGGAGCGCGGAGGGAGCCGCGCCCGGCCGGCGGCAAAAGGCGAGGGAGGCAAAAGCCTACAGCACCCGGTATTCCCAGGCGGTCTCCCATCCAAGTACTAACCAGGCCCGACCCTGCTTAGCTTCCGAGATCAGACGAGATCGGGCGCGTTCAGGGTGGTATGGCCGTAGACGCTGGCGCCTGCCGCCGGCGCCCCTAAGAAGCCGCGCCGCGTCGCCCGGCCCGCGGCTCGCGCGCGCCCAGGCCTCTGTGACGCGCACCCGCCGCCGGCGCCCCCTGCGCCCGCGCCCGGCCTGCCGCCTTCCTCCCGCTGCTGCCTCCCGCCGCGGCCGCCTCGGGCGCGGCCAGCGGGCCAGCCAAACCCTGCGCTGCCCCGCCCTGCTGCCCTCCCAGGGCGCGGAGGCCTGGAGCAGCCCGGGGTGCGAGGAGGCGGGGCGGGGCGGGCGGCGGTGGGAAACGAGGGGTGGTGGGGGCGGCGGTGGGGGCGGGGATGGGGGCGGGGCGCCTGGCTGGGCGCTCTCCCCTCGCGGCCCGGGAACACTCCAGGCCGCCCTGGCCGCTCGGATCCGGCGATGGGTCGCAGGAGATGCGGCTGCTGGGAGGGGGGTGGCGCGGGGCACTTGGCCCGAGGCGTCGGGGCGTCGGGCCGCCGGGCCCGTGCTCCTCTGAGTCCCCTCCGGCCCGAGGGGCCTCCCAGCGGGAGCCCTGACCTCTGCGGCGCCGGCCGGGCCCCGACTTGCCCAAACCCAGGCGGAGCCACCGGCGCGACCAGAGGGCGTCAGCGGAAGCCCGCCGCGCTGCCCCTGAGGGAGCGGGGAGGCGGGGCGGCCACCCTTCCCCCCGCCAGCGCCGCCCAGGAGACCGGCACCCCGCCCCCAACCCGCCCCTCGCGGGGACCCTGGACAGCTCCTGCTGGCGCCAGCCCAGAGACCCAGAGACAGAGACAGAGACAGAGACACGGAGAAACAGAGAAACGGCGACACGGAGAGGATCCAAGACACGGACCTAGACAGACACCCACCCTGACCCAGAGAGGCTCTGCCCAAGAGCTCGCTTCCCCCCCAGGAGGGCGGTGGTGCTGGAGCTGGGCCCGGGCCAGGAGGCAGGGGCCCCGGGGCTGGCGATCACCCCTGGGGCCCTAGGCCGCGCAGACAGGCTCTCAGGAGTCCCGGGCTCCCGGCATCGCTGCCCCGCCATCGCCCAGGAACCACAGGCAGGCACCGGAGCTCGCTGGCGCGCTCTGTCTGCGCTTGCGTGTGCGTGTGCTTGTGCGGGTTGTGCGAGTGGGTGTGTAGGCGTGTGTGTGTGTGTGTGTGTGTGTGTGCGCGCGCGCGCGCGCGCGCCTGTGTGTCTGTGTGCCTGTGTGTGTGTGTGCGTCCGGGTTTGTGTGTTCCTTTCTCTCCGCTTCTTCGCTCTGGCTCTTTTCCTCTTTCTGCCGGGCACCCCCGACCTTACTGAGTTGATAGAAGGAGCAGGCAGAAAAGTCAGGGCCCAGAGAACTTGGCACGAGAAAGCAGCTCCATCTACCAGACATGTAGAAGCCCCTCCCCGACGACCGACCGCAGCGTCCCCGTTCTGCTCAAGTGCCGCTGGGGACGTTGCCCGGGATCTCCCGCCCGCTAGGTCACCGACGAAGGCGCCTCCGTCTTCCCAAGAGCGCGCTCGCGCCCAGGACGGAGGGAGGAGCAGCACGGTGTGATGACGGGGAGGAAGAGTCGCGTCCGAAGGCCCGTCGGTGCCTGCCGACGTCCCGGCTCTCCCTGTCTCGAGACCTCTGGGCTTCAGGGTTCTGTGCCGCAAGGCTTTCCCGCCGCACCCCCCGGGACCCAGGGCGCGCTGTGTGCGCTGCCCGTCTCCAGCGTTTGGGCCCTGTGGGCCTTCTTGCGTCCCACTGGAAAGGGGACCCTGGGACGGAGAGAAGATGGGCAGGGGGCGGGCTTCGGCAAAGAGAGCGACGGCCATCCACAGACGTCCGACGAGGCCCTCCGGGGCGCCAAGCTCTCCATTTTCCACGGCACGTGTCCTCGTCAGGTTCTGCCACCTCTGGCCGGCATGCGTAGGCACACCGCTGGTCTTGCGGCCCCAGAGGCGAGGAGGCGAACGCCCCGGAGGCCGAGATTGGCACCCGCGTTCTCGGCTGCTGGGTGGCCAGCACCTAGGAGAGTGTCTGGCCGGAAGCAGCCAGGCGATCGATCCCTGGGTGCTGGATGAGCCTCGGCGGCAAGAAGTAGGCTCGTGGGGAAGGACGGCGGCCGAGGCCCGGGCCCCCACCGAGGCCGCGCTCCGTGCTGAGCGGTCTGCTCCGTATTTCCCGCTTGCGTTCTCACCAGCACTCGCCCCCGCAAGGAGGCACGAACGCCAGGACCCCCTCGCACCAGAGGAGGAAAGCGCAGCTCAGGGAGGGCACGTCACTCGCGGGAGACGGCGCCCCTTGGGTTTCAGCTCAGGACTTCGGTCTCCCGAGCCTGCGTTTCGGGGCAAGGCTCCGGTCCCGCGCTCCGGGAAACTGACAGGGACGCAGTCCCGCTTCTCCCCGCAGAAGGTGCTCCTCGGAGATCAGATCCGGGGACCCGTCAGAACCACCCCGGGCACGAGCTGGCAGGGAGCGACGCGCACCGCACCCCCCCCCTCCCCCATCCCGCAGCCCGCAGCCCGCAGCCCGAGGAAGCGAGGAGCAGGCGAGAGAGGCGCTGGGTTGGCAGGAGGGGAAACGGGGCCGGCAGGAGAAGCGAACCGCGAAGAGACTCCCTCCCAGGACGACGATGGCTGAACGGGGAGAGGAGGGAGCTTTGGGTCCTCTCTCGTCCTGCTTTGACCGGGATGTCCCCATTTTTCCACAGCGAGCGAGTATGGCTCTTGGATTCGGTGGGGAAGACGTGATTTATCTGGAGGACTTTTCCCTTCGGGGGTTCAAAGTCCGTTCTCTGAGGCAAGGCTCCCTCTCTGCCTCCCTGTCCTTCCCATTCGCCTCCCCGGAAGCCAGCTCTCCTCCCGGTTTCCTGGATCCCTTGGCCACGGTCCTCTGTTGCAAACACAGGCAGGTGCAAAGAAGATGCGAAAGGCTGCCCGAGCCACGCGAACGGAAAGCTGAAGCCAGGGAGCCAGGAAGGGCTGGCTGCTGAGGGAGGACGTGTCCTGTCAGGAGGCTTTTCAACTCCCTCTGACAGATGCGGCCTGGAGGGGCGGGGCCCGGCCGGGGCCCTGGGGTGGTAGGGGTCGGGTGTGAGGGGGTGGGTGGGGAGGCGGGGGGAGGCGGGAAGAGAGGGAGGCCCCCGAGTGAGGGGACACCAAAAGCCTCAGCCATCAAGACTCCTCGTCTTTGCATCCAGCGTTCTCAAACTCAAAACGAACGCAAGCTCATCCACCAGGAGCAACGTAGCAGCGTTTCCAAGCGAGGCAGGACCGCCCGAAGGCGAAAGCAGAATGGGATCCTAGTCAGGTGGAGCTTGAAACTCAGACCCACCCACCCCCCTACCCCCCCCCCCACCACCACCACCTCCCCCCCTCCCCCCCACCCCGGGAAGGGGGCTTCTGGAAGGAAAAGCGAGACAAACTGACAGGGACAAACTTAGGTCGGGAAAGGAGTGTTGATTGTGAATGAGCCTCTCAAGGACAAGCAAGCGGGTACCAGGTTTTAGAAGATGACCTGCAGCGGCAGAGACGCCAGCAAAGGCAGAAGCCATCCCGTCTTGGGTGAGGTGCCCGAGACGCTCCTCTCTAACCCAGTCCGCCCTGTCCTTGGAGAAGCGGGCGGTGTCTGGAAAAGCCTGACCAGGTGCCTTTCCTCGGTGGGCGGGGCTGGTCGCTTTGGGACCCGTTTGGGCCTCCCGGCACCGCCGTGGAATCCGTTCCACCTGACAGGACGACTCTACCCGGCGGCTGGGGCGGCGGGGGCGGGGCGCCGAGGGAAGGGCTGGGGTGTCACCGGAGCGGGAGCCGAGCGGGTGGGAAGAGGCCGAGGCCAGAGGGAGCCGGCCGGCGGCGTGTGCGGCGTCGGGGTCCCGGTCCCGGTCCCGGTCCCGGTCCCGCCGGGCTGGCCCCGATTGGCCCTGGGTTCGGGTGGGGCCGCGAGCTGGAAGGGTTGGGCTGTGGCGGGGAGGGGTTGGGCCCTGCCCATGGGCGGCGCCGGCGGGCCCGCGGTGCGGAGGGGGGCGGGAGGGGAGGGGGAGGGTGGGGGGGGTCGGGCTGGCTGGAGGGGTGGGGGGCGTCCGCGGAGGACGGAGGCCGGAGGCCGCAGGACGGAGGAGGGGCGGCAGGAGCGCGGAGGGAGCCGCGCCCGGCCGGCGGCAAAAGGCGAGGGAGGCAAAAGCCTACAGCACCCGGTATTCCCAGGCGGTCTCCCATCCAAGTACTAACCAGGCCCGACCCTGCTTAGCTTCCGAGATCAGACGAGATCGGGCGCGTTCAGGGTGGTATGGCCGTAGACGCTGGCGCCTGCCGCCGGCGCCCCTAAGAAGCCGCGCCGCGTCGCCCGGCCCGCGGCTCGCGCGCGCCCAGGCCTCTGTGACGCGCACCCGCCGCCGGCGCCCCCTGCGCCCGCGCCCGGCCTGCCGCCTTCCTCCCGCTGCTGCCTCCCGCCGCGGCCGCCTCGGGCGCGGCCAGCGGGCCAGCCAAACCCTGCGCTGCCCCGCCCTGCTGCCCTCCCAGGGCGCGGAGGCCTGGAGCAGCCCGGGGTGCGAGGAGGCGGGGCGGGGCGGGCGGCGGTGGGAAACGAGGGGTGGTGGGGGCGGCGGTGGGGGCGGGGATGGGGGCGGGGCGCCTGGCTGGGCGCTCTCCCCTCGCGGCCCGGGAACACTCCAGGCCGCCCTGGCCGCTCGGATCCGGCGATGGGTCGCAGGAGATGCGGCTGCTGGGAGGGGGGTGGCGCGGGGCACTTGGCCCGAGGCGTCGGGGCGTCGGGCCGCCGGGCCCGTGCTCCTCTGAGTCCCCTCCGGCCCGAGGGGCCTCCCAGCGGGAGCCCTGACCTCTGCGGCGCCGGCCGGGCCCCGACTTGCCCAAACCCAGGCGGAGCCACCGGCGCGACCAGAGGGCGTCAGCGGAAGCCCGCCGCGCTGCCCCTGAGGGAGCGGGGAGGCGGGGCGGCCACACTTCCCCCCCGCCAGCGCCGCCCAGGAGACCGGCACCCCGCCCCCAACCCGCCCCTCGCGGGGACCCTGGACAGCTCCTGCTGGCGCCAGCCCAGAGACCCAGAGACAGAGACAGAGACAGAGACACGGAGAAACAGAGAAACGGCGACACGGAGAGGATCCAAGACACGGACCTAGACAGACACCCACCCTGACCCAGAGAGGCTCTGCCCAAGAGCTCGCTTCCCCCCCAGGAGGGCGGTGGTGCTGGAGCTGGGCCCGGGCCAGGAGGCAGGGGCCCCGGGGCTGGCGATCACCCCTGGGGCCCTAGGCCGCGCAGACAGGCTCTCAGGAGTCCCGGGCTCCCGGCATCGCTGCCCCGCCATCGCCCAGGAACCACAGGCAGGCACCGGAGCTCGCTGGCGCGCTCTGTCTGCGCTTGCGTGTGCGTGTGCTTGTGCGGGTTGTGCGAGTGGGTGTGTAGGCGTGTGTGTGTGTGTGTGTGTGTGTGTGCGCGCGCGCGCGCGCGCGCCTGTGTGTCTGTGTGCCTGTGTGTGTGTGTGCGTCCGGGTTTGTGTGTTCCTTTCTCTCCGCTTCTTCGCTCTGGCTCTTTTCCTCTTTCTGCCGGGCACCCCCGACCTTACTGAGTTGATAGAAGGAGCAGGCAGAAAAGTCAGGGCCCAGAGAACTTGGCACGAGAAAGCAGCTCCATCTACCAGACATGTAGAAGCCCCTCCCCGACGACCGACCGCAGCGTCCCCGTTCTGCTCAAGTGCCGCTGGGGACGTTGCCCGGGATCTCCCGCCCGCTAGGTCACCGACGAAGGCGCCTCCGTCTTCCCAAGAGCGCGCTCGCGCCCAGGACGGAGGGAGGAGCAGCACGGTGTGATGACGGGGAGGAAGAGTCGCGTCCGAAGGCCCGTCGGTGCCTGCCGACGTCCCGGCTCTCCCTGTCTCGAGACCTCTGGGCTTCAGGGTTCTGTGCCGCAAGGCTTTCCCGCCGCACCCCCCGGGACCCAGGGCGCGCTGTGTGCGCTGCCCGTCTCCAGCGTTTGGGCCCTGTGGGCCTTCTTGCGTCCCACTGGAAAGGGGACCCTGGGACGGAGAGAAGATGGGCAGGGGGCGGGCTTCGGCAAAGAGAGCGACGGCCATCCACAGACGTCCGACGAGGCCCTCCGGGGCGCCAAGCTCTCCATTTTCCACGGCACGTGTCCTCGTCAGGTTCTGCCACCTCTGGCCGGCATGCGTAGGCACACCGCTGGTCTTGCGGCCCCAGAGGCGAGGAGGCGAACGCCCCGGAGGCCGAGATTGGCACCCGCGTTCTCGGCTGCTGGGTGGCCAGCACCTAGGAGAGTGTCTGGCCGGAAGCAGCCAGGCGATCGATCCCTGGGTGCTGGATGAGCCTCGGCGGCAAGAAGTAGGCTCGTGGGGAAGGACGGCGGCCGAGGCCCGGGCCCCCACCGAGGCCGCGCTCCGTGCTGAGCGGTCTGCTCCGTATTTCCCGCTTGCGTTCTCACCAGCACTCGCCCCCGCAAGGAGGCACGAACGCCAGGACCCCCTCGCACCAGAGGAGGAAAGCGCAGCTCAGGGAGGGCACGTCACTCGCGGGAGACGGCGCCCCTTGGGTTTCAGCTCAGGACTTCGGTCTCCCGAGCCTGCGTTTCGGGGCAAGGCTCCGGTCCCGCGCTCCGGGAAACTGACAGGGACGCAGTCCCGCTTCTCCCCGCAGAAGGTGCTCCTCGGAGATCAGATCCGGGGACCCGTCAGAACCACCCCGGGCACGAGCTGGCAGGGAGCGACGCGCACCGCACCCCCCCCCTCCCCCATCCCGCAGCCCGCAGCCCGCAGCCCGAGGAAGCGAGGAGCAGGCGAGAGAGGCGCTGGGTTGGCAGGAGGGGAAACGGGGCCGGCAGGAGAAGCGAACCGCGAAGAGACTCCCTCCCAGGACGACGATGGCTGAACGGGGAGAGGAGGGAGCTTTGGGTCCTCTCTCGTCCTGCTTTGACCGGGATGTCCCCATTTTTCCACAGCGAGCGAGTATGGCTCTTGGATTCGGTGGGGAAGACGTGATTTATCTGGAGGACTTTTCCCTTCGGGGGTTCAAAGTCCGTTCTCTGAGGCAAGGCTCCCTCTCTGCCTCCCTGTCCTTCCCATTCGCCTCCCCGGAAGCCAGCTCTCCTCCCGGTTTCCTGGATCCCTTGGCCACGGTCCTCTGTTGCAAACACAGGCAGGTGCAAAGAAGATGCGAAAGGCTGCCCGAGCCACGCGAACGGAAAGCTGAAGCCAGGGAGCCAGGAAGGGCTGGCTGCTGAGGGAGGACGTGTCCTGTCAGGAGGCTTTTCAACTCCCTCTGACAGATGCGGCCTGGAGGGGCGGGGCCCGGCCGGGGCCCTGGGGTGGTAGGGGTCGGGTGTGAGGGGGTGGGTGGGGAGGCGGGGGGAGGCGGGAAGAGAGGGAGGCCCCCGAGTGAGGGGACACCAAAAGCCTCAGCCATCAAGACTCCTCGTCTTTGCATCCAGCGTTCTCAAACTCAAAACGAACGCAAGCTCATCCACCAGGAGCAACGTAGCAGCGTTTCCAAGCGAGGCAGGACCGCCCGAAGGCGAAAGCAGAATGGGATCCTAGTCAGGTGGAGCTTGAAACTCAGACCCACCCACCCCCCTACCCCCCCCCCCACCACCACCACCTCCCCCCCTCCCCCCCACCCCGGGAAGGGGGCTTCTGGAAGGAAAAGCGAGACAAACTGACAGGGACAAACTTAGGTCGGGAAAGGAGTGTTGATTGTGAATGAGCCTCTCAAGGACAAGCAAGCGGGTACCAGGTTTTAGAAGATGACCTGCAGCGGCAGAGACGCCAGCAAAGGCAGAAGCCATCCCGTCTTGGGTGAGGTGCCCGAGACGCTCCTCTCTAACCCAGTCCGCCCTGTCCTTGGAGAAGCGGGCGGTGTCTGGAAAAGCCTGACCAGGTGCCTTTCCTCGGTGGGCGGGGCTGGTCGCTTTGGGACCCGTTTGGGCCTCCCGGCACCGCCGTGGAATCCGTTCCACCTGACAGGACGACTCTACCCGGCGGCTGGGGCGGCGGGGGCGGGGCGCCGAGGGAAGGGCTGGGGTGTCACCGGAGCGGGAGCCGAGCGGGTGGGAAGAGGCCGAGGCCAGAGGGAGCCGGCCGGCGGCGTGTGCGGCGTCGGGGTCCCGGTCCCGGTCCCGGTCCCGGTCCCGCCGGGCTGGCCCCGATTGGCCCTGGGTTCGGGTGGGGCCGCGAGCTGGAAGGGTTGGGCTGTGGCGGGGAGGGGTTGGGCCCTGCCCATGGGCGGCGCCGGCGGGCCCGCGGTGCGGAGGGGGGCGGGAGGGGAGGGGGAGGGTGGGGGGGGTCGGGCTGGCTGGAGGGGTGGGGGGCGTCCGCGGAGGACGGAGGCCGGAGGCCGCAGGACGGAGGAGGGGCGGCAGGAGCGCGGAGGGAGCCGCGCCCGGCCGGCGGCAAAAGGCGAGGGAGGCAAAAGCCTACAGCACCCGGTATTCCCAGGCGGTCTCCCATCCAAGTACTAACCAGGCCCGACCCTGCTTAGCTTCCGAGATCAGACGAGATCGGGCGCGTTCAGGGTGGTATGGCCGTAGACGCTGGCGCCTGCCGCCGGCGCCCCTAAGAAGCCGCGCCGCGTCGCCCGGCCCGCGGCTCGCGCGCGCCCAGGCCTCTGTGACGCGCACCCGCCGCCGGCGCCCCCTGCGCCCGCGCTCGGCCTGCCGCCTTCCTCCCGCTGCTGCCTCCCGCCGCGGCCGCCTCGGGCGCGGCCAGCGGGCCAGCCAAACCCTGCGCTGCCCCGCCCTGCTGCCCTCCCAGGGCGCGGAGGCCTGGAGCAGCCCGGGGTGCGAGGAGGCGGGGCGGGGCGGGCGGCGGTGGGAAACGAGGGGTGGTGGGGGCGGCGGTGGGGGCGGGGATGGGGGCGGGGCGCCTGGCTGGGCGCTCTCCCCTCGCGGCCCGGGAACACTCCAGGCCGCCCTGGCCGCTCGGATCCGGCGATGGGTCGCAGGAGATGCGGCTGCTGGGAGGGGGGTGGCGCGGGGCACTTGGCCCGAGGCGTCGGGGCGTCGGGCCGCCGGGCCCGTGCTCCTCTGAGTCCCCTCCGGCCCGAGGGGCCTCCCAGCGGGAGCCCTGACCTCTGCGGCGCCGGCCGGGCCCCGACTTGCCCAAACCCAGGCGGAGCCACCGGCGCGACCAGAGGGCGTCAGCGGAAGCCCGCCGCGCTGCCCCTGAGGGAGCGGGGAGGCGGGGCGGCCACACTTCCCCCCCGCCAGCGCCGCCCAGGAGACCGGCACCCCGCCCCCAACCCGCCCCTCGCGGGGACCCTGGACAGCTCCTGCTGGCGCCAGCCCAGAGACCCAGAGACAGAGACAGAGACAGAGACACGGAGAAACAGAGAAACGGCGACACGGAGAGGATCCAAGACACGGACCTAGACAGACACCCACCCTGACCCAGAGAGGCTCTGCCCAAGAGCTCGCTTCCCCCCCAGGAGGGCGGTGGTGCTGGAGCTGGGCCCGGGCCAGGAGGCAGGGGCCCCGGGGCTGGCGATCACCCCTGGGGCCCTAGGCCGCGCAGACAGGCTCTCAGGAGTCCCGGGCTCCCGGCATCGCTGCCCCGCCATCGCCCAGGAACCACAGGCAGGCACCGGAGCTCGCTGGCGCGCTCTGTCTGCGCTTGCGTGTGCGTGTGCTTGTGCGGGTTGTGCGAGTGGGTGTGTAGGCGTGTGTGTGTGTGTGTGTGTGTGTGTGCGCGCGCGCGCGCGCGCGCCTGTGTGTCTGTGTGCCTGTGTGTGTGTGTGCGTCCGGGTTTGTGTGTTCCTTTCTCTCCGCTTCTTCGCTCTGGCTCTTTTCCTCTTTCTGCCGGGCACCCCCGACCTTACTGAGTTGATAGAAGGAGCAGGCAGAAAAGTCAGGGCCCAGAGAACTTGGCACGAGAAAGCAGCTCCATCTACCAGACATGTAGAAGCCCCTCCCCGACGACCGACCGCAGCGTCCCCGTTCTGCTCAAGTGCCGCTGGGGACGTTGCCCGGGATCTCCCGCCCGCTAGGTCACCGACGAAGGCGCCTCCGTCTTCCCAAGAGCGCGCTCGCGCCCAGGACGGAGGGAGGAGCAGCACGGTGTGATGACGGGGAGGAAGAGTCGCGTCCGAAGGCCCGTCGGTGCCTGCCGACGTCCCGGCTCTCCCTGTCTCGAGACCTCTGGGCTTCAGGGTTCTGTGCCGCAAGGCTTTCCCGCCGCACCCCCCGGGACCCAGGGCGCGCTGTGTGCGCTGCCCGTCTCCAGCGTTTGGGCCCTGTGGGCCTTCTTGCGTCCCACTGGAAAGGGGACCCTGGGACGGAGAGAAGATGGGCAGGGGGCGGGCTTCGGCAAAGAGAGCGACGGCCATCCACAGACGTCCGACGAGGCCCTCCGGGGCGCCAAGCTCTCCATTTTCCACGGCACGTGTCCTCGTCAGGTTCTGCCACCTCTGGCCGGCATGCGTAGGCACACCGCTGGTCTTGCGGCCCCAGAGGCGAGGAGGCGAACGCCCCGGAGGCCGAGATTGGCACCCGCGTTCTCGGCTGCTGGGTGGCCAGCACCTAGGAGAGTGTCTGGCCGGAAGCAGCCAGGCGATCGATCCCTGGGTGCTGGATGAGCCTCGGCGGCAAGAAGTAGGCTCGTGGGGAAGGACGGCGGCCGAGGCCCGGGCCCCCACCGAGGCCGCGCTCCGTGCTGAGCGGTCTGCTCCGTATTTCCCGCTTGCGTTCTCACCAGCACTCGCCCCCGCAAGGAGGCACGAACGCCAGGACCCCCTCGCACCAGAGGAGGAAAGCGCAGCTCAGGGAGGGCACGTCACTCGCGGGAGACGGCGCCCCTTGGGTTTCAGCTCAGGACTTCGGTCTCCCGAGCCTGCGTTTCGGGGCAAGGCTCCGGTCCCGCGCTCCGGGAAACTGACAGGGACGCAGTCCCGCTTCTCCCCGCAGAAGGTGCTCCTCGGAGATCAGATCCGGGGACCCGTCAGAACCACCCCGGGCACGAGCTGGCAGGGAGCGACGCGCACCGCACCCCCCCCCTCCCCCATCCCGCAGCCCGCAGCCCGCAGCCCGAGGAAGCGAGGAGCAGGCGAGAGAGGCGCTGGGTTGGCAGGAGGGGAAACGGGGCCGGCAGGAGAAGCGAACCGCGAAGAGACTCCCTCCCAGGACGACGATGGCTGAACGGGGAGAGGAGGGAGCTTTGGGTCCTCTCTCGTCCTGCTTTGACCGGGATGTCCCCATTTTTCCACAGCGAGCGAGTATGGCTCTTGGATTCGGTGGGGAAGACGTGATTTATCTGGAGGACTTTTCCCTTCGGGGGTTCAAAGTCCGTTCTCTGAGGCAAGGCTCCCTCTCTGCCTCCCTGTCCTTCCCATTCGCCTCCCCGGAAGCCAGCTCTCCTCCCGGTTTCCTGGATCCCTTGGCCACGGTCCTCTGTTGCAAACACAGGCAGGTGCAAAGAAGATGCGAAAGGCTGCCCGAGCCACGCGAACGGAAAGCTGAAGCCAGGGAGCCAGGAAGGGCTGGCTGCTGAGGGAGGACGTGTCCTGTCAGGAGGCTTTTCAACTCCCTCTGACAGATGCGGCCTGGAGGGGCGGGGCCCGGCCGGGGCCCTGGGGTGGTAGGGGTCGGGTGTGAGGGGGTGGGTGGGGAGGCGGGGGGAGGCGGGAAGAGAGGGAGGCCCCCGAGTGAGGGGACACCAAAAGCCTCAGCCATCAAGACTCCTCGTCTTTGCATCCAGCGTTCTCAAACTCAAAACGAACGCAAGCTCATCCACCAGGAGCAACGTAGCAGCGTTTCCAAGCGAGGCAGGACCGCCCGAAGGCGAAAGCAGAATGGGATCCTAGTCAGGTGGAGCTTGAAACTCAGACCCACCCACCCCCCTACCCCCCCCCCACCACCACCACCTCCCCCCCTCCCCCCCACCCCGGGAAGGGGGCTTCTGGAAGGAAAAGCGAGACAAACTGACAGGGACAAACTTAGGTCGGGAAAGGAGTGTTGATTGTGAATGAGCCTCTCAAGGACAAGCAAGCGGGTACCAGGTTTTAGAAGATGACCTGCAGCGGCAGAGACGCCAGCAAAGGCAGAAGCCATCCCGTCTTGGGTGAGGTGCCCGAGACGCTCCTCTCTAACCCAGTCCGCCCTGTCCTTGGAGAAGCGGGCGGTGTCTGGAAAAGCCTGACCAGGTGCCTTTCCTCGGTGGGCGGGGCTGGTCGCTTTGGGACCCGTTTGGGCCTCCCGGCACCGCCGTGGAATCCGTTCCACCTGACAGGACGACTCTACCCGGCGGCTGGGGCGGCGGGGGCGGGGCGCCGAGGGAAGGGCTGGGGTGTCACCGGAGCGGGAGCCGAGCGGGTGGGAAGAGGCCGAGGCCAGAGGGAGCCGGCCGGCGGCGTGTGCGGCGTCGGGGTCCCGGTCCCGGTCCCGGTCCCGGTCCCGCCGGGCTGGCCCCGATTGGCCCTGGGTTCGGGTGGGGCCGCGAGCTGGAAGGGTTGGGCTGTGGCGGGGAGGGGTTGGGCCCTGCCCATGGGCGGCGCCGGCGGGCCCGCGGTGCGGAGGGGGGCGGGAGGGGAGGGGGAGGGTGGGGGGGGTCGGGCTGGCTGGAGGGGTGGGGGGCGTCCGCGGAGGACGGAGGCCGGAGGCCGCAGGACGGAGGAGGGGCGGCAGGAGCGCGGAGGGAGCCGCGCCCGGCCGGCGGCAAAAGGCGAGGGAGGCAAAAGCCTACAGCACCCGGTATTCCCAGGCGGTCTCCCATCCAAGTACTAACCAGGCCCGACCCTGCTTAGCTTCCGAGATCAGACGAGATCGGGCGCGTTCAGGGTGGTATGGCCGTAGACGCTGGCGCCTGCCGCCGGCGCCCCTAAGAAGCCGCGCCGCGTCGCCCGGCCCGCGGCTCGCGCGCGCCCAGGCCTCTGTGACGCGCACCCGCCGCCGGCGCCCCCTGCGCCCGCGCCCGGCCTGCCGCCTTCCTCCCGCTGCTGCCTCCCGCCGCGGCCGCCTCGGGCGCGGCCAGCGGGCCAGCCAAACCCTGCGCTGCCCCGCCCTGCTGCCCTCCCAGGGCGCGGAGGCCTGGAGCAGCCCGGGGTGCGAGGAGGCGGGGCGGGGCGGGCGGCGGTGGGAAACGAGGGGTGGTGGGGGCGGCGGTGGGGGCGGGGATGGGGGCGGGGCGCCTGGCTGGGCGCTCTCCCCTCGCGGCCCGGGAACACTCCAGGCCGCCCTGGCCGCTCGGATCCGGCGATGGGTCGCAGGAGATGCGGCTGCTGGGAGGGGGGTGGCGCGGGGCACTTGGCCCGAGGCGTCGGGGCGTCGGGCCGCCGGGCCCGTGCTCCTCTGAGTCCCCTCCGGCCCGAGGGGCCTCCCAGCGGGAGCCCTGACCTCTGCGGCGCCGGCCGGGCCCCGACTTGCCCAAACCCAGGCGGAGCCACCGGCGCGACCAGAGGGCGTCAGCGGAAGCCCGCCGCGCTGCCCCTGAGGGAGCGGGGAGGCGGGGCGGCCACACTTCCCCCCCGCCAGCGCCGCCCAGGAGACCGGCACCCCGCCCCCAACCCGCCCCTCGCGGGGACCCTGGACAGCTCCTGCTGGCGCCAGCCCAGAGACCCAGAGACAGAGACAGAGACAGAGACACGGAGAAACAGAGAAACGGCGACACGGAGAGGATCCAAGACACGGACCTAGACAGACACCCACCCTGACCCAGAGAGGCTCTGCCCAAGAGCTCGCTTCCCCCCCAGGAGGGCGGTGGTGCTGGAGCTGGGCCCGGGCCAGGAGGCAGGGGCCCCGGGGCTGGCGATCACCCCTGGGGCCCTAGGCCGCGCAGACAGGCTCTCAGGAGTCCCGGGCTCCCGGCATCGCTGCCCCGCCATCGCCCAGGAACCACAGGCAGGCACCGGAGCTCGCTGGCGCGCTCTGTCTGCGCTTGCGTGTGCGTGTGCTTGTGCGGGTTGTGCGAGTGGGTGTGTAGGCGTGTGTGTGTGTGTGTGTGTGTGTGTGCGCGCGCGCGCGCGCGCGCTGTGTGTCTGTGTGCCTGTGTGTGTGTGTGCGTCCGGGTTTGTGTGTTCCTTTCTCTCCGCTTCTTCGCTCTGGCTCTTTTCCTCTTTCTGCCGGGCACCCCCGACCTTACTGAGTTGATAGAAGGAGCAGGCAGAAAAGTCAGGGCCCAGAGAACTTGGCACGAGAAAGCAGCTCCATCTACCAGACATGTAGAAGCCCCTCCCCGACGACCGACCGCAGCGTCCCCGTTCTGCTCAAGTGCCGCTGGGGACGTTGCCCGGGATCTCCCGCCCGCTAGGTCACCGACGAAGGCGCCTCCGTCTTCCCAAGAGCGCGCTCGCGCCCAGGACGGAGGGAGGAGCAGCACGGTGTGATGACGGGGAGGAAGAGTCGCGTCCGAAGGCCCGTCGGTGCCTGCCGACGTCCCGGCTCTCCCTGTCTCGAGACCTCTGGGCTTCAGGGTTCTGTGCCGCAAGGCTTTCCCGCCGCACCCCCCGGGACCCAGGGCGCGCTGTGTGCGCTGCCCGTCTCCAGCGTTTGGGCCCTGTGGGCCTTCTTGCGTCCCACTGGAAAGGGGACCCTGGGACGGAGAGAAGATGGGCAGGGGGCGGGCTTCGGCAAAGAGAGCGACGGCCATCCACAGACGTCCGACGAGGCCCTCCGGGGCGCCAAGCTCTCCATTTTCCACGGCACGTGTCCTCGTCAGGTTCTGCCACCTCTGGCCGGCATGCGTAGGCACACCGCTGGTCTTGCGGCCCCAGAGGCGAGGAGGCGAACGCCCCGGAGGCCGAGATTGGCACCCGCGTTCTCGGCTGCTGGGTGGCCAGCACCTAGGAGAGTGTCTGGCCGGAAGCAGCCAGGCGATCGATCCCTGGGTGCTGGATGAGCCTCGGCGGCAAGAAGTAGGCTCGTGGGGAAGGACGGCGGCCGAGGCCCGGGCCCCCACCGAGGCCGCGCTCCGTGCTGAGCGGTCTGCTCCGTATTTCCCGCTTGCGTTCTCACCAGCACTCGCCCCCGCAAGGAGGCACGAACGCCAGGACCCCCTCGCACCAGAGGAGGAAAGCGCAGCTCAGGGAGGGCACGTCACTCGCGGGAGACGGCGCCCCTTGGGTTTCAGCTCAGGACTTCGGTCTCCCGAGCCTGCGTTTCGGGGCAAGGCTCCGGTCCCGCGCTCCGGGAAACTGACAGGGACGCAGTCCCGCTTCTCCCCGCAGAAGGTGCTCCTCGGAGATCAGATCCGGGGACCCGTCAGAACCACCCCGGGCACGAGCTGGCAGGGAGCGACGCGCACCGCACCCCCCCCCTCCCCCATCCCGCAGCCCGCAGCCCGCAGCCCGAGGAAGCGAGGAGCAGGCGATAGAGGCGCTGGGTTGGCAGGAGGGGAAACGGGGCCGGCAGGAGAAGCGAACCGCGAAGAGACTCCCTCCCAGGACGACGATGGCTGAACGGGGAGAGGAGGGAGCTTTGGGTCCTCTCTCGTCCTGCTTTGACCGGGATGTCCCCATTTTTCCACAGCGAGCGAGTATGGCTCTTGGATTCGGTGGGGAAGACGTGATTTATCTGGAGGACTTTTCCCTTCGGGGGTTCAAAGTCCGTTCTCTGAGGCAAGGCTCCCTCTCTGCCTCCCTGTCCTTCCCATTCGCCTCCCCGGAAGCCAGCTCTCCTCCCGGTTTCCTGGATCCCTTGGCCACGGTCCTCTGTTGCAAACACAGGCAGGTGCAAAGAAGATGCGAAAGGCTGCCCGAGCCACGCGAACGGAAAGCTGAAGCCAGGGAGCCAGGAAGGGCTGGCTGCTGAGGGAGGACGTGTCCTGTCAGGAGGCTTTTCAACTCCCTCTGACAGATGCGGCCTGGAGGGGCGGGGCCCGGCCGGGGCCCTGGGGTGGTAGGGGTCGGGTGTGAGGGGGTGGGTGGGGAGGCGGGGGGAGGCGGGAAGAGAGGGAGGCCCCCGAGTGAGGGGACACCAAAAGCCTCAGCCATCAAGACTCCTCGTCTTTGCATCCAGCGTTCTCAAACTCAAAACGAACGCAAGCTCATCCACCAGGAGCAACGTAGCAGCGTTTCCAAGCGAGGCAGGACCGCCCGAAGGCGAAAGCAGAATGGGATCCTAGTCAGGTGGAGCTTGAAACTCAGACCCACCCACCCCCCTACCCCCCCCCACCACCACCACCTCCCCCCCTCCCCCCCACCCCGGGAAGGGGGCTTCTGGAAGGAAAAGCGAGACAAACTGACAGGGACAAACTTAGGTCGGGAAAGGAGTGTTGATTGTGAATGAGCCTCTCAAGGACAAGCAAGCGGGTACCAGGTTTTAGAAGATGACCTGCAGCGGCAGAGACGCCAGCAAAGGCAGAAGCCATCCCGTCTTGGGTGAGGTGCCCGAGACGCTCCTCTCTAACCCAGTCCGCCCTGTCCTTGGAGAAGCGGGCGGTGTCTGGAAAAGCCTGACCAGGTGCCTTTCCTCGGTGGGCGGGGCTGGTCGCTTTGGGACCCGTTTGGGCCTCCCGGCACCGCCGTGGAATCCGTTCCACCTGACAGGACGACTCTACCCGGCGGCTGGGGCGGCGGGGGCGGGGCGCCGAGGGAAGGGCTGGGGTGTCACCGGAGCGGGAGCCGAGCGGGTGGGAAGAGGCCGAGGCCAGAGGGAGCCGGCCGGCGGCGTGTGCGGCGTCGGGGTCCCGGTCCCGGTCCCGGTCCCGGTCCCGCCGGGCTGGCCCCGATTGGCCCTGGGTTCGGGTGGGGCCGCGAGCTGGAAGGGTTGGGCTGTGGCGGGGAGGGGTTGGGCCCTGCCCATGGGCGGCGCCGGCGGGCCCGCGGTGCGGAGGGGGGCGGGAGGGGAGGGGGAGGGTGGGGGGGGTCGGGCTGGCTGGAGGGGTGGGGGGCGTCCGCGGAGGACGGAGGCCGGAGGCCGCAGGACGGAGGAGGGGCGGCAGGAGCGCGGAGGGAGCCGCGCCCGGCCGGCGGCAAAAGGCGAGGGAGGCAAAAGCCTACAGCACCCGGTATTCCCAGGCGGTCTCCCATCCAAGTACTAACCAGGCCCGACCCTGCTTAGCTTCCGAGATCAGACGAGATCGGGCGCGTTCAGGGTGGTATGGCCGTAGACGCTGGCGCCTGCCGCCGGCGCCCCTAAGAAGCCGCGCCGCGTCGCCCGGCCCGCGGCTCGCGCGCGCCCAGGCCTCTGTGACGCGCACCCGCCGCCGGCGCCCCCTGCGCCCGCGCTCGGCCTGCCGCCTTCCTCCCGCTGCTGCCTCCCGCCGCGGCCGCCTCGGGCGCGGCCAGCGGGCCAGCCAAACCCTGCGCTGCCCCGCCCTGCTGCCCTCCCAGGGCGCGGAGGCCTGGAGCAGCCCGGGGTGCGAGGAGGCGGGGCGGGGCGGGCGGCGGTGGGAAACGAGGGGTGGTGGGGGCGGCGGTGGGGGCGGGGATGGGGGCGGGGCGCCTGGCTGGGCGCTCTCCCCTCGCGGCCCGGGAACACTCCAGGCCGCCCTGGCCGCTCGGATCCGGCGATGGGTCGCAGGAGATGCGGCTGCTGGGAGGGGGGTGGCGCGGGGCACTTGGCCCGAGGCGTCGGGGCGTCGGGCCGCCGGGCCCGTGCTCCTCTGAGTCCCCTCCGGCCCGAGGGGCCTCCCAGCGGGAGCCCTGACCTCTGCGGCGCCGGCCGGGCCCCGACTTGCCCAAACCCAGGCGGAGCCACCGGCGCGACCAGAGGGCGTCAGCGGAAGCCCGCCGCGCTGCCCCTGAGGGAGCGGGGAGGCGGGGCGGCCACACTTCCCCCCGCCAGCGCCGCCCAGGAGACCGGCACCCCGCCCCCAACCCGCCCCTCGCGGGGACCCTGGACAGCTCCTGCTGGCGCCAGCCCAGAGACCCAGAGACAGAGACAGAGACAGAGACACGGAGAAACAGAGAAACGGCGACACGGAGAGGATCCAAGACACGGACCTAGACAGACACCCACCCTGACCCAGAGAGGCTCTGCCCAAGAGCTCGCTTCCCCCCCAGGAGGGCGGTGGTGCTGGAGCTGGGCCCGGGCCAGGAGGCAGGGGCCCCGGGGCTGGCGATCACCCCTGGGGCCCTAGGCCGCGCAGACAGGCTCTCAGGAGTCCCGGGCTCCCGGCATCGCTGCCCCGCCATCGCCCAGGAACCACAGGCAGGCACCGGAGCTCGCTGGCGCGCTCTGTCTGCGCTTGCGTGTGCGTGTGCTTGTGCGGGTTGTGCGAGTGGGTGTGTAGGCGTGTGTGTGTGTGTGTGTGTGTGTGTGCGCGCGCGCGAGCGCGCGCGCTGTGTGTCTGTGTGCCTGTGTGTGTGTGTGCGTCCGGGTTTGTGTGTTCCTTTCTCTCCGCTTCTTCGCTCTGGCTCTTTTCCTCTTTCTGCCGGGCACCCCCGACCTTACTGAGTTGATAGAAGGAGCAGGCAGAAAAGTCAGGGCCCAGAGAACTTGGCACGAGAAAGCAGCTCCATCTACCAGACATGTAGAAGCCCCTCCCCGACGACCGACCGCAGCGTCCCCGTTCTGCTCAAGTGCCGCTGGGGACGTTGCCCGGGATCTCCCGCCCGCTAGGTCACCGACGAAGGCGCCTCCGTCTTCCCAAGAGCGCGCTCGCGCCCAGGACGGAGGGAGGAGCAGCACGGTGTGATGACGGGGAGGAAGAGTCGCGTCCGAAGGCCCGTCGGTGCCTGCCGACGTCCCGGCTCTCCCTGTCTCGAGACCTCTGGGCTTCAGGGTTCTGTGCCGCAAGGCTTTCCCGCCGCACCCCCCGGGACCCAGGGCGCGCTGTGTGCGCTGCCCGTCTCCAGCGTTTGGGCCCTGTGGGCCTTCTTGCGTCCCACTGGAAAGGGGACCCTGGGACGGAGAGAAGATGGGCAGGGGGCGGGCTTCGGCAAAGAGAGCGACGGCCATCCACAGACGTCCGACGAGGCCCTCCGGGGCGCCAAGCTCTCCATTTTCCACGGCACGTGTCCTCGTCAGGTTCTGCCACCTCTGGCCGGCATGCGTAGGCACACCGCTGGTCTTGCGGCCCCAGAGGCGAGGAGGCGAACGCCCCGGAGGCCGAGATTGGCACCCGCGTTCTCGGCTGCTGGGTGGCCAGCACCTAGGAGAGTGTCTGGCCGGAAGCAGCCAGGCGATCGATCCCTGGGTGCTGGATGAGCCTCGGCGGCAAGAAGTAGGCTCGTGGGGAAGGACGGCGGCCGAGGCCCGGGCCCCCACCGAGGCCGCGCTCCGTGCTGAGCGGTCTGCTCCGTATTTCCCGCTTGCGTTCTCACCAGCACTCGCCCCCGCAAGGAGGCACGAACGCCAGGACCCCCTCGCACCAGAGGAGGAAAGCGCAGCTCAGGGAGGGCACGTCACTCGCGGGAGACGGCGCCCCTTGGGTTTCAGCTCAGGACTTCGGTCTCCCGAGCCTGCGTTTCGGGGCAAGGCTCCGGTCCCGCGCTCCGGGAAACTGACAGGGACGCAGTCCCGCTTCTCCCCGCAGAAGGTGCTCCTCGGAGATCAGATCCGGGGACCCGTCAGAACCACCCCGGGCACGAGCTGGCAGGGAGCGACGCGCACCGCACCCCCCCCCTCCCCCATCCCGCAGCCCGCAGCCCGCAGCCCGAGGAAGCGAGGAGCAGGCGAGAGAGGCGCTGGGTTGGCAGGAGGGGAAACGGGGCCGGCAGGAGAAGCGAACCGCGAAGAGACTCCCTCCCAGGACGACGATGGCTGAACGGGGAGAGGAGGGAGCTTTGGGTCCTCTCTCGTCCTGCTTTGACCGGGATGTCCCCATTTTTCCACAGCGAGCGAGTATGGCTCTTGGATTCGGTGGGGAAGACGTGATTTATCTGGAGGACTTTTCCCTTCGGGGGTTCAAAGTCCGTTCTCTGAGGCAAGGCTCCCTCTCTGCCTCCCTGTCCTTCCCATTCGCCTCCCCGGAAGCCAGCTCTCCTCCCGGTTTCCTGGATCCCTTGGCCACGGTCCTCTGTTGCAAACACAGGCAGGTGCAAAGAAGATGCGAAAGGCTGCCCGAGCCACGCGAACGGAAAGCTGAAGCCAGGGAGCCAGGAAGGGCTGGCTGCTGAGGGAGGACGTGTCCTGTCAGGAGGCTTTTCAACTCCCTCTGACAGATGCGGCCTGGAGGGGCGGGGCCCGGCCGGGGCCCTGGGGTGGTAGGGGTCGGGTGTGAGGGGGTGGGGGGGGGGGGGGGGGAGGCGGGAAGAGAGGGAGGCCCCCGAGTGAGGGGACACCAAAAGCCTCAGCCATCAAGACTCCTCGTCTTTGCATCCAGCGTTCTCAAACTCAAAACGAACGCAAGCTCATCCACCAGGAGCAACGTAGCAGCGTTTCCAAGCGAGGCAGGACCGCCCGAAGGCGAAAGCAGAATGGGATCCTAGTCAGGTGGAGCTTGAAACTCAGACCCACCCACCCCCCTACCCCCCCCCACCACCACCACCTCCCCCCCTCCCCCCCACCCCGGGAAGGGGGCTTCTGGAAGGAAAAGCGAGACAAACTGACAGGGACAAACTTAGGTCGGGAAAGGAGTGTTGATTGTGAATGAGCCTCTCAAGGACAAGCAAGCGGGTACCAGGTTTTAGAAGATGACCTGCAGCGGCAGA
>NW_027225006.1:0-39180 GCF_041296235.1 Equus asinus
ATCCACTGCCCGGAACCACCCGCCGGACACGTCAAAATCACCTGACGGACATGCCAAAATCTTACCTGCTGGACATGCCAAAATCACCAGCCGGCTATGCCAGAACGACTTGCCGGACACTCCGGAATCACCCACCGGGCATGCCGGAGCCACCTCTCAGACTCGCCGGAAGCACGTGCCGGACACGCCGGAACCACCTATTGGACAGACCGGAACCACCTGACGGACCCATCTGAAACACCTGCTGAGCACGCCGGAACAACCTGCTCGACTCGCTGGAGCCACCTGCGGGCCACGCCAAAATCACCAGCCGGCTATGCCAGAACCACTTGCCGGACACTCCGGAATCACCTGCGGGGCATGCCGGAACCACCTCTCAGACGTGCCACTACCATGTGCCGGACACGCGGAAACACCTACTGGACACAACGGAACCGCCTGTCGGACACGCCTGAACCACCTGCCGAGCATGCAGGAACCACCTGCTCGACTCGCAGGACCCACCTGCCGGACACGCAAAAATCACCTGCTGGCTATGCCAGAACCGCTTGCCGGACTTTCTGGAATCACCTGCTGGGAATGCTGGACCCACCTCTCAAATGTGCCAAAATCAAGTGACGGAGACGCCCAAAGCACCTGCCGAGCTAGCCGGAAGCACCTGCTCGAATCGTCGGAACCACCTGCCGGACCTGCCTGAACAACCTGCTGAGCATGCCGGAGCCACCTGCCGGACGCGCCAAAATCACCTGCGGGCTGGGCCAGAACCACTTGGAGGACTCTCTGGGATCACCTGCCGGGCATGCCGGAACCACCTCTCAGACGTGCCAGAACCACGTGCTGGACAGGCCGGAACCACCTCCAGGACAGACCAGAACCACCTGCCGAACCAAACTGAATCACCTGCCGAGAACGCTGGAACCACCTGATCCACTGCCCGGAACCACCCGCCGGACACGTCAAAATCACCTGACGGACATGCCAAAATCTTACCTGCTGGACATGCCAAAATCACCAGCCGGCTATGCCAGAACGACTTGCCGGACACTCCGGAATCACCCACCGGGCATGCCGGAGCCACCTCTCAGACTCGCCGGAAGCACGTGCCGGACACGCCGGAACCACCTATTGGACAGACCGGAACCACCTGACGGACCCATCTGAAACACCTGCTGAGCACGCCGGAACAACCTGCTCGACTCGCTGGAGCCACCTGCGGGCCACGCCAAAATCACCAGCCGGCTATGCCAGAACCACTTGCCGGACACTCCGGAATCACCTGCGGGGCATGCCGGAACCACCTCTCAGACGTGCCACTACCATGTGCCGGACACGCCGGAAACACCTACTGGACACAACGGAACCGCCTGTCGGACACGCCTGAACCACCTGCCGAGCATGCAGGAACCACCTGCTCGACTCGCAGGACCCACCTGCCGGACACGCAAAAATCACCTGCTGGCTATGCCAGAACCGCTTGCCGGACTTTCTGGAATCACCTGCTGGGAATGCTGGACCCACCTCTCAAATGTGCCAAAATCAAGTGACGGAGACGCCCAAAGCACCTGCCGAGCTAGCCGGAAGCACCTGCTCGAATCGTCGGAACCACCTGCCGGACCTGCCTGAACAACCTGCTGAGCATGCCGGAGCCACCTGCCGGACGCGCCAAAATCACCTGCGGGCTGGGCCAGAACCACTTGGAGGACTCTCTGGGATCACCTGCCGGGCATGCCGGAACCACCTCTCAGACGTGCCAGAACCACGTGCTGGACAGGCCGGAACCACCTCCAGGACAGACCAGAACCACCTGCCGAACCAAACTGAATCACCTGCCGAGAACGCTGGAACCACCTGATCCACTGCCCGGAACCACCCGCCGGACACGTCAAAATCACCTGACGGACATGCCAAAATCTTACCTGCTGGACATGCCAAAATCACCAGCCGGCTATGCCAGAACGACTTGCCGGACACTCCGGAATCACCCACCGGGCATGCCGGAGCCACCTCTCAGACTCGCCGGAAGCACGTGCCGGACACGCCGGAACCACCTATTGGACAGACCGGAACCACCTGACGGACCCATCTGAAACACCTGCTGAGCACGCCGGAACAACCTGCTCGACTCGCTGGAGCCACCTGCGGGCCACGCCAAAATCACCAGCCGGCTATGCCAGAACCACTTGCCGGACACTCCGGAATCACCTGCGGGGCATGCCGGAACCACCTCTCAGACGTGCCACTACCATGTGCCGGACACGCCGGAAACACCTACTGGACACAACGGAACCGCCTGTCGGACACGCCTGAACCACCTGCCGAGCATGCAGGAACCACCTGCTCGACTCGCAGGACCCACCTGCCGGACACGCAAAAATCACCTGCTGGCTATGCCAGAACCGCTTGCCGGACTTTCTGGAATCACCTGCTGGGAATGCTGGACCCACCTCTCAAATGTGCCAAAATCAAGTGACGGAGACGCCCAAAGCACCTGCCGAGCTAGCCGGAAGCACCTGCTCGAATCGTCGGAACCACCTGCCGGACCTGCCTGAACAACCTGCTGAGCATGCCGGAGCCACCTGCCGGACGCGCCAAAATCACCTGCGGGCTGGGCCAGAACCACTTGGAGGACTCTCTGGGATCACCTGCCGGGCATGCCGGAACCACCTCTCAGACGTGCCAGAACCACGTGCTGGACAGGCCGGAACCACCTCCAGGACAGACCAGAACCACCTGCCGAACCAAACTGAATCACCTGCCGAGAACGCTGGAACCACCTGATCCACTGCCCGGAACCACCCGCCGGACACGTCAAAATCACCTGACGGACATGCCAAAATCTTACCTGCTGGACATGCCAAAATCACCAGCCGGCTATGCCAGAACGACTTGCCGGACACTCCGGAATCACCCACCGGGCATGCCGGAGCCACCTCTCAGACTCGCCGGAAGCACGTGCCGGACACGCCGGAACCACCTATTGGACAGACCGGAACCACCTGACGGACCCATCTGAAACACCTGCTGAGCACGCCGGAACAACCTGCTCGACTCGCTGGAGCCACCTGCGGGCCACGCCAAAATCACCAGCCGGCTATGCCAGAACCACTTGCCGGACACTCCGGAATCACCTGCGGGGCATGCCGGAACCACCTCTCAGACGTGCCACTACCATGTGCCGGACACGCCGGAAACACCTACTGGACACAACGGAACCGCCTGTCGGACACGCCTGAACCACCTGCCGAGCATGCAGGAACCACCTGCTCGACTCGCAGGACCCACCTGCCGGACACGCAAAAATCACCTGCTGGCTATGCCAGAACCGCTTGCCGGACTTTCTGGAATCACCTGCTGGGAATGCTGGACCCACCTCTCAAATGTGCCAAAATCAAGTGACGGAGACGCCCAAAGCACCTGCCGAGCTAGCCGGAAGCACCTGCTCGAATCGTCGGAACCACCTGCCGGACCTGCCTGAACAACCTGCTGAGCATGCCGGAGCCACCTGCCGGACGCGCCAAAATCACCTGCGGGCTGGGCCAGAACCACTTGGAGGACTCTCTGGGATCACCTGCCGGGCATGCCGGAACCACCTCTCAGACGTGCCAGAACCACGTGCTGGACAGGCCGGAACCACCTCCAGGACAGACCAGAACCACCTGCCGAACCAAACTGAATCACCTGCCGAGAACGCTGGAACCACCTGATCCACTGCCCGGAACCACCCGCCGGACACGTCAAAATCACCTGACGGACATGCCAAAATCTTACCTGCTGGACATGCCAAAATCACCAGCCGGCTATGCCAGAACGACTTGCCGGACACTCCGGAATCACCCACCGGGCATGCCGGAGCCACCTCTCAGACTCGCCGGAAGCACGTGCCGGACACGCCGGAACCACCTATTGGACAGACCGGAACCACCTGACGGACCCATCTGAAACACCTGCTGAGCACGCCGGAACAACCTGCTCGACTCGCTGGAGCCACCTGCGGGCCACGCCAAAATCACCAGCCGGCTATGCCAGAACCACTTGCCGGACACTCCGGAATCACCTGCGGGGCATGCCGGAACCACCTCTCAGACGTGCCACTACCATGTGCCGGACACGCCGGAAACACCTACTGGACACAACGGAACCGCCTGTCGGACACGCCTGAACCACCTGCCGAGCATGCAGGAACCACCTGCTCGACTCGCAGGACCCACCTGCCGGACACGCAAAAATCACCTGCTGGCTATGCCAGAACCGCTTGCCGGACTTTCTGGAATCACCTGCTGGGAATGCTGGACCCACCTCTCAAATGTGCCAAAATCAAGTGACGGAGACGCCCAAAGCACCTGCCGAGCTAGCCGGAAGCACCTGCTCGAATCGTCGGAACCACCTGCCGGACCTGCCTGAACAACCTGCTGAGCATGCCGGAGCCACCTGCCGGACGCGCCAAAATCACCTGCGGGCTGGGCCAGAACCACTTGGAGGACTCTCTGGGATCACCTGCCGGGCATGCCGGAACCACCTCTCAGACGTGCCAGAACCACGTGCTGGACAGGCCGGAACCACCTCCAGGACAGACCAGAACCACCTGCCGAACCAAACTGAATCACCTGCCGAGAACGCTGGAACCACCTGATCCACTGCCCGGAACCACCCGCCGGACACGTCAAAATCACCTGACGGACATGCCAAAATCTTACCTGCTGGACATGCCAAAATCACCAGCCGGCTATGCCAGAACGACTTGCCGGACACTCCGGAATCACCCACCGGGCATGCCGGAGCCACCTCTCAGACTCGCCGGAAGCACGTGCCGGACACGCCGGAACCACCTATTGGACAGACCGGAACCACCTGACGGACCCATCTGAAACACCTGCTGAGCACGCCGGAACAACCTGCTCGACTCGCTGGAGCCACCTGCGGGCCACGCCAAAATCACCAGCCGGCTATGCCAGAACCACTTGCCGGACACTCCGGAATCACCTGCGGGGCATGCCGGAACCACCTCTCAGACGTGCCACTACCATGTGCCGGACACGCCGGAAACACCTACTGGACACAACGGAACCGCCTGTCGGACACGCCTGAACCACCTGCCGAGCATGCAGGAACCACCTGCTCGACTCGCAGGACCCACCTGCCGGACACGCAAAAATCACCTGCTGGCTATGCCAGAACCGCTTGCCGGACTTTCTGGAATCACCTGCTGGGAATGCTGGACCCACCTCTCAAATGTGCCAAAATCAAGTGACGGAGACGCCCAAAGCACCTGCCGAGCTAGCCGGAAGCACCTGCTCGAATCGTCGGAACCACCTGCCGGACCTGCCTGAACAACCTGCTGAGCATGCCGGAGCCACCTGCCGGACGCGCCAAAATCACCTGCGGGCTGGGCCAGAACCACTTGGAGGACTCTCTGGGATCACCTGCCGGGCATGCCGGAACCACCTCTCAGACGTGCCAGAACCACGTGCTGGACAGGCCGGAACCACCTCCAGGACAGACCAGAACCACCTGCCGAACCAAACTGAATCACCTGCCGAGAACGCTGGAACCACCTGATCCACTGCCCGGAACCACCCGCCGGACACGTCAAAATCACCTGACGGACATGCCAAAATCTTACCTGCTGGACATGCCAAAATCACCAGCCGGCTATGCCAGAACGACTTGCCGGACACTCCGGAATCACCCACCGGGCATGCCGGAGCCACCTCTCAGACTCGCCGGAAGCACGTGCCGGACACGCCGGAACCACCTATTGGACAGACCGGAACCACCTGACGGACCCATCTGAAACACCTGCTGAGCACGCCGGAACAACCTGCTCGACTCGCTGGAGCCACCTGCGGGCCACGCCAAAATCACCAGCCGGCTATGCCAGAACCACTTGCCGGACACTCCGGAATCACCTGCGGGGCATGCCGGAACCACCTCTCAGACGTGCCACTACCATGTGCCGGACACGCCGGAAACACCTACTGGACACAACGGAACCGCCTGTCGGACACGCCTGAACCACCTGCCGAGCATGCAGGAACCACCTGCTCGACTCGCAGGACCCACCTGCCGGACACGCAAAAATCACCTGCTGGCTATGCCAGAACCGCTTGCCGGACTTTCTGGAATCACCTGCTGGGAATGCTGGACCCACCTCTCAAATGTGCCAAAATCAAGTGACGGAGACGCCCAAAGCACCTGCCGAGCTAGCCGGAAGCACCTGCTCGAATCGTCGGAACCACCTGCCGGACCTGCCTGAACAACCTGCTGAGCATGCCGGAGCCACCTGCCGGACGCGCCAAAATCACCTGCGGGCTGGGCCAGAACCACTTGGAGGACTCTCTGGGATCACCTGCCGGGCATGCCGGAACCACCTCTCAGACGTGCCAGAACCACGTGCTGGACAGGCCGGAACCACCTCCAGGACAGACCAGAACCACCTGCCGAACCAAACTGAATCACCTGCCGAGAACGCTGGAACCACCTGATCCACTGCCCGGAACCACCCGCCGGACACGTCAAAATCACCTGACGGACATGCCAAAATCTTACCTGCTGGACATGCCAAAATCACCAGCCGGCTATGCCAGAACGACTTGCCGGACACTCCGGAATCACCCACCGGGCATGCCGGAGCCACCTCTCAGACTCGCCGGAAGCACGTGCCGGACACGCCGGAACCACCTATTGGACAGACCGGAACCACCTGACGGACCCATCTGAAACACCTGCTGAGCACGCCGGAACAACCTGCTCGACTCGCTGGAGCCACCTGCGGGCCACGCCAAAATCACCAGCCGGCTATGCCAGAACCACTTGCCGGACACTCCGGAATCACCTGCGGGGCATGCCGGAACCACCTCTCAGACGTGCCACTACCATGTGCCGGACACGCCGGAAACACCTACTGGACACAACGGAACCGCCTGTCGGACACGCCTGAACCACCTGCCGAGCATGCAGGAACCACCTGCTCGACTCGCAGGACCCACCTGCCGGACACGCAAAAATCACCTGCTGGCTATGCCAGAACCGCTTGCCGGACTTTCTGGAATCACCTGCTGGGAATGCTGGACCCACCTCTCAAATGTGCCAAAATCAAGTGACGGAGACGCCCAAAGCACCTGCCGAGCTAGCCGGAAGCACCTGCTCGAATCGTCGGAACCACCTGCCGGACCTGCCTGAACAACCTGCTGAGCATGCCGGAGCCACCTGCCGGACGCGCCAAAATCACCTGCGGGCTGGGCCAGAACCACTTGGAGGACTCTCTGGGATCACCTGCCGGGCATGCCGGAACCACCTCTCAGACGTGCCAGAACCACGTGCTGGACAGGCCGGAACCACCTCCAGGACAGACCAGAACCACCTGCCGAACCAAACTGAATCACCTGCCGAGAACGCTGGAACCACCTGATCCACTGCCCGGAACCACCCGCCGGACACGTCAAAATCACCTGACGGACATGCCAAAATCTTACCTGCTGGACATGCCAAAATCACCAGCCGGCTATGCCAGAACGACTTGCCGGACACTCCGGAATCACCCACCGGGCATGCCGGAGCCACCTCTCAGACTCGCCGGAAGCACGTGCCGGACACGCCGGAACCACCTATTGGACAGACCGGAACCACCTGACGGACCCATCTGAAACACCTGCTGAGCACGCCGGAACAACCTGCTCGACTCGCTGGAGCCACCTGCGGGCCACGCCAAAATCACCAGCCGGCTATGCCAGAACCACTTGCCGGACACTCCGGAATCACCTGCGGGGCATGCCGGAACCACCTCTCAGACGTGCCACTACCATGTGCCGGACACGCCGGAAACACCTACTGGACACAACGGAACCGCCTGTCGGACACGCCTGAACCACCTGCCGAGCATGCAGGAACCACCTGCTCGACTCGCAGGACCCACCTGCCGGACACGCAAAAATCACCTGCTGGCTATGCCAGAACCGCTTGCCGGACTTTCTGGAATCACCTGCTGGGAATGCTGGACCCACCTCTCAAATGTGCCAAAATCAAGTGACGGAGACGCCCAAAGCACCTGCCGAGCTAGCCGGAAGCACCTGCTCGAATCGTCGGAACCACCTGCCGGACCTGCCTGAACAACCTGCTGAGCATGCCGGAGCCACCTGCCGGACGCGCCAAAATCACCTGCGGGCTGGGCCAGAACCACTTGGAGGACTCTCTGGGATCACCTGCCGGGCATGCCGGAACCACCTCTCAGACGTGCCAGAACCACGTGCTGGACAGGCCGGAACCACCTCCAGGACAGACCAGAACCACCTGCCGAACCAAACTGAATCACCTGCCGAGAACGCTGGAACCACCTGATCCACTGCCCGGAACCACCCGCCGGACACGTCAAAATCACCTGACGGACATGCCAAAATCTTACCTGCTGGACATGCCAAAATCACCAGCCGGCTATGCCAGAACGACTTGCCGGACACTCCGGAATCACCCACCGGGCATGCCGGAGCCACCTCTCAGACTCGCCGGAAGCACGTGCCGGACACGCCGGAACCACCTATTGGACAGACCGGAACCACCTGACGGACCCATCTGAAACACCTGCTGAGCACGCCGGAACAACCTGCTCGACTCGCTGGAGCCACCTGCGGGCCACGCCAAAATCACCAGCCGGCTATGCCAGAACCACTTGCCGGACACTCCGGAATCACCTGCGGGGCATGCCGGAACCACCTCTCAGACGTGCCACTACCATGTGCCGGACACGCCGGAAACACCTACTGGACACAACGGAACCGCCTGTCGGACACGCCTGAACCACCTGCCGAGCATGCAGGAACCACCTGCTCGACTCGCAGGACCCACCTGCCGGACACGCAAAAATCACCTGCTGGCTATGCCAGAACCGCTTGCCGGACTTTCTGGAATCACCTGCTGGGAATGCTGGACCCACCTCTCAAATGTGCCAAAATCAAGTGACGGAGACGCCCAAAGCACCTGCCGAGCTAGCCGGAAGCACCTGCTCGAATCGTCGGAACCACCTGCCGGACCTGCCTGAACAACCTGCTGAGCATGCCGGAGCCACCTGCCGGACGCGCCAAAATCACCTGCGGGCTGGGCCAGAACCACTTGGAGGACTCTCTGGGATCACCTGCCGGGCATGCCGGAACCACCTCTCAGACGTGCCAGAACCACGTGCTGGACAGGCCGGAACCACCTCCAGGACAGACCAGAACCACCTGCCGAACCAAACTGAATCACCTGCCGAGAACGCTGGAACCACCTGATCCACTGCCCGGAACCACCCGCCGGACACGTCAAAATCACCTGACGGACATGCCAAAATCTTACCTGCTGGACATGCCAAAATCACCAGCCGGCTATGCCAGAACGACTTGCCGGACACTCCGGAATCACCCACCGGGCATGCCGGAGCCACCTCTCAGACTCGCCGGAAGCACGTGCCGGACACGCCGGAACCACCTATTGGACAGACCGGAACCACCTGACGGACCCATCTGAAACACCTGCTGAGCACGCCGGAACAACCTGCTCGACTCGCTGGAGCCACCTGCGGGCCACGCCAAAATCACCAGCCGGCTATGCCAGAACCACTTGCCGGACACTCCGGAATCACCTGCGGGGCATGCCGGAACCACCTCTCAGACGTGCCACTACCATGTGCCGGACACGCCGGAAACACCTACTGGACACAACGGAACCGCCTGTCGGACACGCCTGAACCACCTGCCGAGCATGCAGGAACCACCTGCTCGACTCGCAGGACCCACCTGCCGGACACGCAAAAATCACCTGCTGGCTATGCCAGAACCGCTTGCCGGACTTTCTGGAATCACCTGCTGGGAATGCTGGACCCACCTCTCAAATGTGCCAAAATCAAGTGACGGAGACGCCCAAAGCACCTGCCGAGCTAGCCGGAAGCACCTGCTCGAATCGTCGGAACCACCTGCCGGACCTGCCTGAACAACCTGCTGAGCATGCCGGAGCCACCTGCCGGACGCGCCAAAATCACCTGCGGGCTGGGCCAGAACCACTTGGAGGACTCTCTGGGATCACCTGCCGGGCATGCCGGAACCACCTCTCAGACGTGCCAGAACCACGTGCTGGACAGGCCGGAACCACCTCCAGGACAGACCAGAACCACCTGCCGAACCAAACTGAATCACCTGCCGAGAACGCTGGAACCACCTGATCCACTGCCCGGAACCACCCGCCGGACACGTCAAAATCACCTGACGGACATGCCAAAATCTTACCTGCTGGACATGCCAAAATCACCAGCCGGCTATGCCAGAACGACTTGCCGGACACTCCGGAATCACCCACCGGGCATGCCGGAGCCACCTCTCAGACTCGCCGGAAGCACGTGCCGGACACGCCGGAACCACCTATTGGACAGACCGGAACCACCTGACGGACCCATCTGAAACACCTGCTGAGCACGCCGGAACAACCTGCTCGACTCGCTGGAGCCACCTGCGGGCCACGCCAAAATCACCAGCCGGCTATGCCAGAACCACTTGCCGGACACTCCGGAATCACCTGCGGGGCATGCCGGAACCACCTCTCAGACGTGCCACTACCATGTGCCGGACACGCCGGAAACACCTACTGGACACAACGGAACCGCCTGTCGGACACGCCTGAACCACCTGCCGAGCATGCAGGAACCACCTGCTCGACTCGCAGGACCCACCTGCCGGACACGCAAAAATCACCTGCTGGCTATGCCAGAACCGCTTGCCGGACTTTCTGGAATCACCTGCTGGGAATGCTGGACCCACCTCTCAAATGTGCCAAAATCAAGTGACGGAGACGCCCAAAGCACCTGCCGAGCTAGCCGGAAGCACCTGCTCGAATCGTCGGAACCACCTGCCGGACCTGCCTGAACAACCTGCTGAGCATGCCGGAGCCACCTGCCGGACGCGCCAAAATCACCTGCGGGCTGGGCCAGAACCACTTGGAGGACTCTCTGGGATCACCTGCCGGGCATGCCGGAACCACCTCTCAGACGTGCCAGAACCACGTGCTGGACAGGCCGGAACCACCTCCAGGACAGACCAGAACCACCTGCCGAACCAAACTGAATCACCTGCCGAGAACGCTGGAACCACCTGATCCACTGCCCGGAACCACCCGCCGGACACGTCAAAATCACCTGACGGACATGCCAAAATCTTACCTGCTGGACATGCCAAAATCACCAGCCGGCTATGCCAGAACGACTTGCCGGACACTCCGGAATCACCCACCGGGCATGCCGGAGCCACCTCTCAGACTCGCCGGAAGCACGTGCCGGACACGCCGGAACCACCTATTGGACAGACCGGAACCACCTGACGGACCCATCTGAAACACCTGCTGAGCACGCCGGAACAACCTGCTCGACTCGCTGGAGCCACCTGCTGGCCACGCCAAAATCACCAGCCGGCTATGCCAGAACCACTTGCCGGACACTCCGGAATCACCTGCGGGGCATGCCGGAACCACCTCTCAGACGTGCCACTACCATGTGCCGGACACGCCGGAAACACCTACTGGACACAACGGAACCACCTGTCGGACACGCCTGAACCACCTGCCGAGCATGCAGGAACCACCTGCTCGACTCGCAGGACCCACCTGCCGGACACGCAAAAATCACCTGCTGGCTATGCCAGAACCGCTTGCCGGACTTTCTGGAATCACCTGCTGGGAATGCTGGACCCACCTCTCAAATGTGCCAAAATCAAGTGACGGAGACGCCCAAAGCACCTGCCGAGCTAGCCGGAAGCACCTGCTCGAATCGTCGGAACCACCTGCCGGACCTGCCTGAACAACCTGCTGAGCATGCCGGAGCCACCTGCCGGACGCGCCAAAATCACCTGCGGGCTGGGCCAGAACCACTTGGAGGACTCTCTGGGATCACCTGCCGGGCATGCCGGAACCACCTCTCAGACGTGCCAGAACCACGTGCTGGACAGGCCGGAACCACCTCCAGGACAGACCAGAACCACCTGCCGAACCAAACTGAATCACCTGCCGAGAACGCTGGAACCACCTGATCCACTGCCCGGAACCACCCGCCGGACACGTCAAAATCACCTGACGGACATGCCAAAATCTTACCTGCTGGACATGCCAAAATCACCAGCCGGCTATGCCAGAACGACTTGCCGGACACTCCGGAATCACCCACCGGGCATGCCGGAGCCACCTCTCAGACTCGCCGGAAGCACGTGCCGGACACGCCGGAACCACCTATTGGACAGACCGGAACCACCTGACGGACCCATCTGAAACACCTGCTGAGCACGCCGGAACAACCTGCTCGACTCGCTGGAGCCACCTGCTGGCCACGCCAAAATCACCAGCCGGCTATGCCAGAACCACTTGCCGGACACTCCGGAATCACCTGCGGGGCATGCCGGAACCACCTCTCAGACGTGCCACTACCATGTGCCGGACACGCCGGAAACACCTACTGGACACAACGGAACCGCCTGTCGGACACGCCTGAACCACCTGCCGAGCATGCAGGAACCACCTGCTCGACTCGCAGGACCCACCTGCCGGACACGCAAAAATCACCTGCTGGCTATGCCAGAACCGCTTGCCGGACTTTCTGGAATCACCTGCTGGGAATGCTGGACCCACCTCTCAAATGTGCCAAAATCAAGTGACGGAGACGCCCAAAGCACCTGCCGAGCTAGCCGGAAGCACCTGCTCGAATCGTCGGAACCACCTGCCGGACCTGCCTGAACAACCTGCTGAGCATGCCGGAGCCACCTGCCGGACGCGCCAAAATCACCTGCGGGCTGGGCCAGAACCACTTGGAGGACTCTCTGGGATCACCTGCCGGGCATGCCGGAACCACCTCTCAGACGTGCCAGAACCACGTGCTGGACAGGCCGGAACCACCTCCAGGACAGACCAGAACCACCTGCCGAACCAAACTGAATCACCTGCCGAGAACGCTGGAACCACCTGATCCACTGCCCGGAACCACCCGCCGGACACGTCAAAATCACCTGACGGACATGCCAAAATCTTACCTGCTGGACATGCCAAAATCACCAGCCGGCTATGCCAGAACGACTTGCCGGACACTCCGGAATCACCCACCGGGCATGCCGGAGCCACCTCTCAGACTCGCCGGAAGCACGTGCCGGACACGCCGGAACCACCTATTGGACAGACCGGAACCACCTGACGGACCCATCTGAAACACCTGCTGAGCACGCCGGAACAACCTGCTCGACTCGCTGGAGCCACCTGCGGGCCACGCCAAAATCACCAGCCGGCTATGCCAGAACCACTTGCCGGACACTCCGGAATCACCTGCGGGGCATGCCGGAACCACCTCTCAGACGTGCCACTACCATGTGCCGGACACGCCGGAAACACCTACTGGACACAACGGAACCGCCTGTCGGACACGCCTGAACCACCTGCCGAGCATGCAGGAACCACCTGCTCGACTCGCAGGACCCACCTGCCGGACACGCAAAAATCACCTGCTGGCTATGCCAGAACCGCTTGCCGGACTTTCTGGAATCACCTGCTGGGAATGCTGGACCCACCTCTCAAATGTGCCAAAATCAAGTGACGGAGACGCCCAAAGCACCTGCCGAGCTAGCCGGAAGCACCTGCTCGAATCGTCGGAACCACCTGCCGGACCTGCCTGAACAACCTGCTGAGCATGCCGGAGCCACCTGCCGGACGCGCCAAAATCACCTGCGGGCTGGGCCAGAACCACTTGGAGGACTCTCTGGGATCACCTGCCGGGCATGCCGGAACCACCTCTCAGACGTGCCAGAACCACGTGCTGGACAGGCCGGAACCACCTCCAGGACAGACCAGAACCACCTGCCGAACCAAACTGAATCACCTGCCGAGAACGCTGGAACCACCTGATCCACTGCCCGGAACCACCCGCCGGACACGTCAAAATCACCTGACGGACATGCCAAAATCTTACCTGCTGGACATGCCAAAATCACCAGCCGGCTATGCCAGAACGACTTGCCGGACACTCCGGAATCACCCACCGGGCATGCCGGAGCCACCTCTCAGACTCGCCGGAAGCACGTGCCGGACACGCCGGAACCACCTATTGGACAGACCGGAACCACCTGACGGACCCATCTGAAACACCTGCTGAGCACGCCGGAACAACCTGCTCGACTCGCTGGAGCCACCTGCGGGCCACGCCAAAATCACCAGCCGGCTATGCCAGAACCACTTGCCGGACACTCCGGAATCACCTGCGGGGCATGCCGGAACCACCTCTCAGACGTGCCACTACCATGTGCCGGACACGCCGGAAACACCTACTGGACACAACGGAACCGCCTGTCGGACACGCCTGAACCACCTGCCGAGCATGCAGGAACCACCTGCTCGACTCGCAGGACCCACCTGCCGGACACGCAAAAATCACCTGCTGGCTATGCCAGAACCGCTTGCCGGACTTTCTGGAATCACCTGCTGGGAATGCTGGACCCACCTCTCAAATGTGCCAAAATCAAGTGACGGAGACGCCCAAAGCACCTGCCGAGCTAGCCGGAAGCACCTGCTCGAATCGTCGGAACCACCTGCCGGACCTGCCTGAACAACCTGCTGAGCATGCCGGAGCCACCTGCCGGACGCGCCAAAATCACCTGCGGGCTGGGCCAGAACCACTTGGAGGACTCTCTGGGATCACCTGCCGGGCATGCCGGAACCACCTCTCAGACGTGCCAGAACCACGTGCTGGACAGGCCGGAACCACGTCCAGGACAGACCAGAACCACCTGCCGAACCAAACTGAATCACCTGCCGAGAACGCTGGAACCACCTGATCCACTGCCCGGAACCACCCGCCGGACACGTCAAAATCACCTGACGGACATGCCAAAATCTTACCTGCTGGACATGCCAAAATCACCAGCCGGCTATGCCAGAACGACTTGCCGGACACTCCGGAATCACCCACCGGGCATGCCGGAGCCACCTCTCAGACTCGCCGGAAGCACGTGCCGGACACGCCGGAACCACCTATTGGACAGACCGGAACCACCTGACGGACCCATCTGAAACACCTGCTGAGCACGCCGGAACAACCTGCTCGACTCGCTGGAGCCACCTGCGGGCCACGCCAAAATCACCAGCCGGCTATGCCAGAACCACTTGCCGGACACTCCGGAATCACCTGCGGGGCATGCCGGAACCACCTCTCAGACGTGCCACTACCATGTGCCGGACACGCCGGAAACACCTACTGGACACAACGGAACCGCCTGTCGGACACGCCTGAACCACCTGCCGAGCATGCAGGAACCACCTGCTCGACTCGCAGGACCCACCTGCCGGACACGCAAAAATCACCTGCTGGCTATGCCAGAACCGCTTGCCGGACTTTCTGGAATCACCTGCTGGGAATGCTGGACCCACCTCTCAAATGTGCCAAAATCAAGTGACGGAGACGCCCAAAGCACCTGCCGAGCTAGCCGGAAGCACCTGCTCGAATCGTCGGAACCACCTGCCGGACCTGCCTGAACAACCTGCTGAGCATGCCGGAGCCACCTGCCGGACGCGCCAAAATCACCTGCGGGCTGGGCCAGAACCACTTGGAGGACTCTCTGGGATCACCTGCCGGGCATGCCGGAACCACCTCTCAGACGTGCCAGAACCACGTGCTGGACAGGCCGGAACCACCTCCAGGACAGACCAGAACCACCTGCCGAACCAAACTGAATCACCTGCCGAGAACGCTGGAACCACCTGATCCACTGCCCGGAACCACCCGCCGGACACGTCAAAATCACCTGACGGACATGCCAAAATCTTACCTGCTGGACATGCCAAAATCACCAGCCGGCTATGCCAGAACGACTTGCCGGACACTCCGGAATCACCCACCGGGCATGCCGGAGCCACCTCTCAGACTCGCCGGAAGCACGTGCCGGACACGCCGGAACCACCTATTGGACAGACCGGAACCACCTGACGGACCCATCTGAAACACCTGCTGAGCACGCCGGAACAACCTGCTCGACTCGCTGGAGCCACCTGCGGGCCACGCCAAAATCACCAGCCGGCTATGCCAGAACCACTTGCCGGACACTCCGGAATCACCTGCGGGGCATGCCGGAACCACCTCTCAGACGTGCCACTACCATGTGCCGGACACGCCGGAAACACCTACTGGACACAACGGAACCGCCTGTCGGACACGCCTGAACCACCTGCCGAGCATGCAGGAACCACCTGCTCGACTCGCAGGACCCACCTGCCGGACACGCAAAAATCACCTGCTGGCTATGCCAGAACCGCTTGCCGGACTTTCTGGAATCACCTGCTGGGAATGCTGGACCCACCTCTCAAATGTGCCAAAATCAAGTGACGGAGACGCCCAAAGCACCTGCCGAGCTAGCCGGAAGCACCTGCTCGAATCGTCGGAACCACCTGCCGGACCTGCCTGAACAACCTGCTGAGCATGCCGGAGCCACCTGCCGGACGCGCCAAAATCACCTGCGGGCTGGGCCAGAACCACTTGGAGGACTCTCTGGGATCACCTGCCGGGCATGCCGGAACCACCTCTCAGACGTGCCAGAACCACGTGCTGGACAGGCCGGAACCACGTCCAGGACAGACCAGAACCACCTGCCGAACCAAACTGAATCACCTGCCGAGAACGCTGGAACCACCTGATCCACTGCCCGGAACCACCCGCCGGACACGTCAAAATCACCTGACGGACATGCCAAAATCTTACCTGCTGGACATGCCAAAATCACCAGCCGGCTATGCCAGAACGACTTGCCGGACACTCCGGAATCACCCACCGGGCATGCCGGAGCCACCTCTCAGACTCGCCGGAAGCACGTGCCGGACACGCCGGAACCACCTATTGGACAGACCGGAACCACCTGACGGACCCATCTGAAACACCTGCTGAGCACGCCGGAACAACCTGCTCGACTCGCTGGAGCCACCTGCGGGCCACGCCAAAATCACCAGCCGGCTATGCCAGAACCACTTGCCGGACACTCCGGAATCACCTGCGGGGCATGCCGGAACCACCTCTCAGACGTGCCACTACCATGTGCCGGACACGCCGGAAACACCTACTGGACACAACGGAACCGCCTGTCGGACACGCCTGAACCACCTGCCGAGCATGCAGGAACCACCTGCTCGACTCGCAGGACCCACCTGCCGGACACGCAAAAATCACCTGCTGGCTATGCCAGAACCGCTTGCCGGACTTTCTGGAATCACCTGCTGGGAATGCTGGACCCACCTCTCAAATGTGCCAAAATCAAGTGACGGAGACGCCCAAAGCACCTGCCGAGCTAGCCGGAAGCACCTGCTCGAATCGTCGGAACCACCTGCCGGACCTGCCTGAACAACCTGCTGAGCATGCCGGAGCCACCTGCCGGACGCGCCAAAATCACCTGCGGGCTGGGCCAGAACCACTTGGAGGACTCTCTGGGATCACCTGCCGGGCATGCCGGAACCACCTCTCAGACGTGCCAGAACCACGTGCTGGACAGGCCGGAACCACCTCCAGGACAGACCAGAACCACCTGCCGAACCAAACTGAATCACCTGCCGAGAACGCTGGAACCACCTGATCCACTGCCCGGAACCACCCGCCGGACACGTCAAAATCACCTGACGGACATGCCAAAATCTTACCTGCTGGACATGCCAAAATCACCAGCCGGCTATGCCAGAACGACTTGCCGGACACTCCGGAATCACCCACCGGGCATGCCGGAGCCACCTCTCAGACTCGCCGGAAGCACGTGCCGGACACGCCGGAACCACCTATTGGACAGACCGGAACCACCTGACGGACCCATCTGAAACACCTGCTGAGCACGCCGGAACAACCTGCTCGACTCGCTGGAGCCACCTGCGGGCCACGCCAAAATCACCAGCCGGCTATGCCAGAACCACTTGCCGGACACTCCGGAATCACCTGCGGGGCATGCCGGAACCACCTCTCAGACGTGCCACTACCATGTGCCGGACACGCCGGAAACACCTACTGGACACAACGGAACCGCCTGTCGGACACGCCTGAACCACCTGCCGAGCATGCAGGAACCACCTGCTCGACTCGCAGGACCCACCTGCCGGACACGCAAAAATCACCTGCTGGCTATGCCAGAACCGCTTGCCGGACTTTCTGGAATCACCTGCTGGGAATGCTGGACCCACCTCTCAAATGTGCCAAAATCAAGTGACGGAGACGCCCAAAGCACCTGCCGAGCTAGCCGGAAGCACCTGCTCGAATCGTCGGAACCACCTGCCGGACCTGCCTGAACAACCTGCTGAGCATGCCGGAGCCACCTGCCGGACGCGCCAAAATCACCTGCGGGCTGGGCCAGAACCACTTGGAGGACTCTCTGGGATCACCTGCCGGGCATGCCGGAACCACCTCTCAGACGTGCCAGAACCACGTGCTGGACAGGCCGGAACCACCTCCAGGACAGACCAGAACCACCTGCCGAACCAAACTGAATCACCTGCCGAGAACGCTGGAACCACCTGATCCACTGCCCGGAACCACCCGCCGGACACGTCAAAATCACCTGACGGACATGCCAAAATCTTACCTGCTGGACATGCCAAAATCACCAGCCGGCTATGCCAGAACGACTTGCCGGACACTCCGGAATCACCCACCGGGCATGCCGGAGCCACCTCTCAGACTCGCCGGAAGCACGTGCCGGACACGCCGGAACCACCTATTGGACAGACCGGAACCACCTGACGGACCCATCTGAAACACCTGCTGAGCACGCCGGAACAACCTGCTCGACTCGCTGGAGCCACCTGCGGGCCACGCCAAAATCACCAGCCGGCTATGCCAGAACCACTTGCCGGACACTCCGGAATCACCTGCGGGGCATGCCGGAACCACCTCTCAGACGTGCCACTACCATGTGCCGGACACGCCGGAAACACCTACTGGACACAACGGAACCGCCTGTCGGACACGCCTGAACCACCTGCCGAGCATGCAGGAACCACCTGCTCGACTCGCAGGACCCACCTGCCGGACACGCAAAAATCACCTGCTGGCTATGCCAGAACCGCTTGCCGGACTTTCTGGAATCACCTGCTGGGAATGCTGGACCCACCTCTCAAATGTGCCAAAATCAAGTGACGGAGACGCCCAAAGCACCTGCCGAGCTAGCCGGAAGCACCTGCTCGAATCGTCGGAACCACCTGCCGGACCTGCCTGAACAACCTGCTGAGCATGCCGGAGCCACCTGCCGGACGCGCCAAAATCACCTGCGGGCTGGGCCAGAACCACTTGGAGGACTCTCTGGGATCACCTGCCGGGCATGCCGGAACCACCTCTCAGACGTGCCAGAACCACGTGCTGGACAGGCCGGAACCACCTCCAGGACAGACCAGAACCACCTGCCGAACCAAACTGAATCACCTGCCGAGAACGCTGGAACCACCTGATCCACTGCCCGGAACCACCCGCCGGACACGTCAAAATCACCTGACGGACATGCCAAAATCTTACCTGCTGGACATGCCAAAATCACCAGCCGGCTATGCCAGAACGACTTGCCGGACACTCCGGAATCACCCACCGGGCATGCCGGAGCCACCTCTCAGACTCGCCGGAAGCACGTGCCGGACACGCCGGAACCACCTATTGGACAGACCGGAACCACCTGACGGACCCATCTGAAACACCTGCTGAGCACGCCGGAACAACCTGCTCGACTCGCTGGAGCCACCTGCGGGCCACGCCAAAATCACCAGCCGGCTATGCCAGAACCACTTGCCGGACACTCCGGAATCACCTGCGGGGCATGCCGGAACCACCTCTCAGACGTGCCACTACCATGTGCCGGACACGCCGGAAACACCTACTGGACACAACGGAACCGCCTGTCGGACACGCCTGAACCACCTGCCGAGCATGCAGGAACCACCTGCTCGACTCGCAGGACCCACCTGCCGGACACGCAAAAATCACCTGCTGGCTATGCCAGAACCGCTTGCCGGACTTTCTGGAATCACCTGCTGGGAATGCTGGACCCACCTCTCAAATGTGCCAAAATCAAGTGACGGAGACGCCCAAAGCACCTGCCGAGCTAGCCGGAAGCACCTGCTCGAATCGTCGGAACCACCTGCCGGACCTGCCTGAACAACCTGCTGAGCATGCCGGAGCCACCTGCCGGACGCGCCAAAATCACCTGCGGGCTGGGCCAGAACCACTTGGAGGACTCTCTGGGATCACCTGCCGGGCATGCCGGAACCACCTCTCAGACGTGCCAGAACCACGTGCTGGACAGGCCGGAACCACCTCCAGGACAGACCAGAACCACCTGCCGAACCAAACTGAATCACCTGCCGAGAACGCTGGAACCACCTGATCCACTGCCCGGAACCACCCGCCGGACACGTCAAAATCACCTGACGGACATGCCAAAATCTTACCTGCTGGACATGCCAAAATCACCAGCCGGCTATGCCAGAACGACTTGCCGGACACTCCGGAATCACCCACCGGGCATGCCGGAGCCACCTCTCAGACTCGCCGGAAGCACGTGCCGGACACGCCGGAACCACCTATTGGACAGACCGGAACCACCTGACGGACCCATCTGAAACACCTGCTGAGCACGCCGGAACAACCTGCTCGACTCGCTGGAGCCACCTGCGGGCCACGCCAAAATCACCAGCCGGCTATGCCAGAACCACTTGCCGGACACTCCGGAATCACCTGCGGGGCATGCCGGAACCACCTCTCAGACGTGCCACTACCATGTGCCGGACACGCCGGAAACACCTACTGGACACAACGGAACCGCCTGTCGGACACGCCTGAACCACCTGCCGAGCATGCAGGAACCACCTGCTCGACTCGCAGGACCCACCTGCCGGACACGCAAAAATCACCTGCTGGCTATGCCAGAACCGCTTGCCGGACTTTCTGGAATCACCTGCTGGGAATGCTGGACCCACCTCTCAAATGTGCCAAAATCAAGTGACGGAGACGCCCAAAGCACCTGCCGAGCTAGCCGGAAGCACCTGCTCGAATCGTCGGAACCACCTGCCGGACCTGCCTGAACAACCTGCTGAGCATGCCGGAGCCACCTGCCGGACGCGCCAAAATCACCTGCGGGCTGGGCCAGAACCACTTGGAGGACTCTCTGGGATCACCTGCCGGGCATGCCGGAACCACCTCTCAGACGTGCCAGAACCACGTGCTGGACAGGCCGGAACCACCTCCAGGACAGACCAGAACCACCTGCCGAACCAAACTGAATCACCTGCCGAGAACGCTGGAACCACCTGATCCACTGCCCGGAACCACCCGCCGGACACGTCAAAATCACCTGACGGACATGCCAAAATCTTACCTGCTGGACATGCCAAAATCACCAGCCGGCTATGCCAGAACGACTTGCCGGACACTCCGGAATCACCCACCGGGCATGCCGGAGCCACCTCTCAGACTCGCCGGAAGCACGTGCCGGACACGCCGGAACCACCTATTGGACAGACCGGAACCACCTGACGGACCCATCTGAAACACCTGCTGAGCACGCCGGAACAACCTGCTCGACTCGCTGGAGCCACCTGCTGGCCACGCCAAAATCACCAGCCGGCTATGCCAGAACCACTTGCCGGACACTCCGGAGTCACCTGCGGGGCATGCCGGAACCACCTCTCAGACGTGCCACTACCATGTGCCGGACACGCCGGAAACACCTACTGGACACAACGGAACCGCCTGTCGGACACGCCTGAACCACCTGCCGAGCATGCAGGAACCACCTGCTCGACTCGCAGGACCCACCTGCCGGACACGCAAAAATCACCTGCTGGCTATGCCAGAACCGCTTGCCGGACTTTCTGGAATCACCTGCTGGGAATGCTGGACCCACCTCTCAAATGTGCCAAAATCAAGTGACGGAGACGCCCAAAGCACCTGCCGAGCTAGCCGGAAGCACCTGCTCGAATCGTCGGAACCACCTGCCGGACCTGCCTGAACAACCTGCTGAGCATGCCGGAGCCACCTGCCGGACGCGCCAAAATCACCTGCGGGCTGGGCCAGAACCACTTGGAGGACTCTCTGGGATCACCTGCCGGGCATGCCGGAACCACCTCTCAGACGTGCCAGAACCACGTGCTGGACAGGCCGGAACCACCTCCAGGACAGACCAGAACCACCTGCCGAACCAAACTGAATCACCTGCCGAGAACGCTGGAACCACCTGATCCACTGCCCGGAACCACCCGCCGGACACGTCAAAATCACCTGACGGACATGCCAAAATCTTACCTGCTGGACATGCCAAAATCACCAGCCGGCTATGCCAGAACGACTTGCCGGACACTCCGGAATCACCCACCGGGCATGCCGGAGCCACCTCTCAGACTCGCCGGAAGCACGTGCCGGACACGCCGGAACCACCTATTGGACAGACCGGAACCACCTGACGGACCCATCTGAAACACCTGCTGAGCACGCCGGAACAACCTGCTCGACTCGCTGGAGCCACCTGCGGGCCACGCCAAAATCACCAGCCGGCTATGCCAGAACCACTTGCCGGACACTCCGGAATCACCTGCGGGGCATGCCGGAACCACCTCTCAGACGTGCCACTACCATGTGCCGGACACGCCGGAAACACCTACTGGACACAACGGAACCGCCTGTCGGACACGCCTGAACCACCTGCCGAGCATGCAGGAACCACCTGCTCGACTCGCAGGACCCACCTGCCGGACACGCAAAAATCACCTGCTGGCTATGCCAGAACCGCTTGCCGGACTTTCTGGAATCACCTGCTGGGAATGCTGGACCCACCTCTCAAATGTGCCAAAATCAAGTGACGGAGACGCCCAAAGCACCTGCCGAGCTAGCCGGAAGCACCTGCTCGAATCGTCGGAACCACCTGCCGGACCTGCCTGAACAACCTGCTGAGCATGCCGGAGCCACCTGCCGGACGCGCCAAAATCACCTGCGGGCTGGGCCAGAACCACTTGGAGGACTCTCTGGGATCACCTGCCGGGCATGCCGGAACCACCTCTCAGACGTGCCAGAACCACGTGCTGGACAGGCCGGAACCACCTCCAGGACAGACCAGAACCACCTGCCGAACCAAACTGAATCACCTGCCGAGAACGCTGGAACCACCTGATCCACTGCCCGGAACCACCCGCCGGACACGTCAAAATCACCTGACGGACATGCCAAAATCTTACCTGCTGGACATGCCAAAATCACCAGCCGGCTATGCCAGAACGACTTGCCGGACACTCCGGAATCACCCACCGGGCATGCCGGAGCCACCTCTCAGACTCGCCGGAAGCACGTGCCGGACACGCCGGAACCACCTATTGGACAGACCGGAACCACCTGACGGACCCATCTGAAACACCTGCTGAGCACGCCGGAACAACCTGCTCGACTCGCTGGAGCCACCTGCGGGCCACGCCAAAATCACCAGCCGGCTATGCCAGAACCACTTGCCGGACACTCCGGAATCACCTGCGGGGCATGCCGGAACCACCTCTCAGACGTGCCACTACCATGTGCCGGACACGCCGGAAACACCTACTGGACACAACGGAACCGCCTGTCGGACACGCCTGAACCACCTGCCGAGCATGCAGGAACCACCTGCTCGACTCGCAGGACCCACCTGCCGGACACGCAAAAATCACCTGCTGGCTATGCCAGAACCGCTTGCCGGACTTTCTGGAATCACCTGCTGGGAATGCTGGACCCACCTCTCAAATGTGCCAAAATCAAGTGACGGAGACGCCCAAAGCACCTGCCGAGCTAGCCGGAAGCACCTGCTCGAATCGTCGGAACCACCTGCCGGACCTGCCTGAACAACCTGCTGAGCATGCCGGAGCCACCTGCCGGACGCGCCAAAATCACCTGCGGGCTGGGCCAGAACCACTTGGAGGACTCTCTGGGATCACCTGCCGGGCATGCCGGAACCACCTCTCAGACGTGCCAGAACCACGTGCTGGACAGGCCGGAACCACCTCCAGGACAGACCAGAACCACCTGCCGAACCAAACTGAATCACCTGCCGAGAACGCTGGAACCACCTGATCCACTGCCCGGAACCACCCGCCGGACACGTCAAAATCACCTGACGGACATGCCAAAATCTTACCTGCTGGACATGCCAAAATCACCAGCCGGCTATGCCAGAACGACTTGCCGGACACTCCGGAATCACCCACCGGGCATGCCGGAGCCACCTCTCAGACTCGCCGGAAGCACGTGCCGGACACGCCGGAACCACCTATTGGACAGACCGGAACCACCTGACGGACCCATCTGAAACACCTGCTGAGCACGCCGGAACAACCTGCTCGACTCGCTGGAGCCACCTGCTGGCCACGCCAAAATCACCAGCCGGCTATGCCAGAACCACTTGCCGGACACTCCGGAGTCACCTGCGGGGCATGCCGGAACCACCTCTCAGACGTGCCACTACCATGTGCCGGACACGCCGGAAACACCTACTGGACACAACGGAACCGCCTGTCGGACACGCCTGAACCACCTGCCGAGCATGCAGGAACCACCTGCTCGACTCGCAGGACCCACCTGCCGGACACGCAAAAATCACCTGCTGGCTATGCCAGAACCGCTTGCCGGACTTTCTGGAATCACCTGCTGGGAATGCTGGACCCACCTCTCAAATGTGCCAAAATCAAGTGACGGAGACGCCCAAAGCACCTGCCGAGCTAGCCGGAAGCACCTGCTCGAATCGTCGGAACCACCTGCCGGACCTGCCTGAACAACCTGCTGAGCATGCCGGAGCCACCTGCCGGACGCGCCAAAATCACCTGCGGGCTGGGCCAGAACCACTTGGAGGACTCTCTGGGATCACCTGCCGGGCATGCCGGAACCACCTCTCAGACGTGCCAGAACCACGTGCTGGACAGGCCGGAACCACCTCCAGGACAGACCAGAACCACCTGCCGAACCAAACTGAATCACCTGCCGAGAACGCTGGAACCACCTGATCCACTGCCCGGAACCACCCGCCGGACACGTCAAAATCACCTGACGGACATGCCAAAATCTTACCTGCTGGACATGCCAAAATCACCAGCCGGCTATGCCAGAACGACTTGCCGGACACTCCGGAATCACCCACCGGGCATGCCGGAGCCACCTCTCAGACTCGCCGGAAGCACGTGCCGGACACGCCGGAACCACCTATTGGACAGACCGGAACCACCTGACGGACCCATCTGAAACACCTGCTGAGCACGCCGGAACAACCTGCTCGACTCGCTGGAGCCACCTGCGGGCCACGCCAAAATCACCAGCCGGCTATGCCAGAACCACTTGCCGGACACTCCGGAATCACCTGCGGGGCATGCCGGAACCACCTCTCAGACGTGCCACTACCATGTGCCGGACACGCCGGAAACACCTACTGGACACAACGGAACCGCCTGTCGGACACGCCTGAACCACCTGCCGAGCATGCAGGAACCACCTGCTCGACTCGCAGGACCCACCTGCCGGACACGCAAAAATCACCTGCTGGCTATGCCAGAACCGCTTGCCGGACTTTCTGGAATCACCTGCTGGGAATGCTGGACCCACCTCTCAAATGTGCCAAAATCAAGTGACGGAGACGCCCAAAGCACCTGCCGAGCTAGCCGGAAGCACCTGCTCGAATCGTCGGAACCACCTGCCGGACCTGCCTGAACAACCTGCTGAGCATGCCGGAGCCACCTGCCGGACGCGCCAAAATCACCTGCGGGCTGGGCCAGAACCACTTGGAGGACTCTCTGGGATCACCTGCCGGGCATGCCGGAACCACCTCTCAGACGTGCCAGAACCACGTGCTGGACAGGCCGGAACCACCTCCAGGACAGACCAGAACCACCTGCCGAACCAAACTGAATCACCTGCCGAGAACGCTGGAACCACCTGATCCACTGCCCGGAACCACCCGCCGGACACGTCAAAATCACCTGACGGACATGCCAAAATCTTACCTGCTGGACATGCCAAAATCACCAGCCGGCTATGCCAGAACGACTTGCCGGACACTCCGGAATCACCCACCGGGCATGCCGGAGCCACCTCTCAGACTCGCCGGAAGCACGTGCCGGACACGCCGGAACCACCTATTGGACAGACCGGAACCACCTGACGGACCCATCTGAAACACCTGCTGAGCACGCCGGAACAACCTGCTCGACTCGCTGGAGCCACCTGCGGGCCACGCCAAAATCACCAGCCGGCTATGCCAGAACCACTTGCCGGACACTCCGGAATCACCTGCGGGGCATGCCGGAACCACCTCTCAGACGTGCCACTACCATGTGCCGGACACGCCGGAAACACCTACTGGACACAACGGAACCGCCTGTCGGACACGCCTGAACCACCTGCCGAGCATGCAGGAACCACCTGCTCGACTCGCAGGACCCACCTGCCGGACACGCAAAAATCACCTGCTGGCTATGCCAGAACCGCTTGCCGGACTTTCTGGAATCACCTGCTGGGAATGCTGGACCCACCTCTCAAATGTGCCAAAATCAAGTGACGGAGACGCCCAAAGCACCTGCCGAGCTAGCCGGAAGCACCTGCTCGAATCGTCGGAACCACCTGCCGGACCTGCCTGAACAACCTGCTGAGCATGCCGGAGCCACCTGCCGGACGCGCCAAAATCACCTGCGGGCTGGGCCAGAACCACTTGGAGGACTCTCTGGGATCACCTGCCGGGCATGCCGGAACCACCTCTCAGACGTGCCAGAACCACGTGCTGGACAGGCCGGAACCACCTCCAGGACAGACCAGAACCACCTGCCGAACCAAACTGAATCACCTGCCGAGAACGCTGGAACCACCTGATCCACTGCCCGGAACCACCCGCCGGACACGTCAAAATCACCTGACGGACATGCCAAAATCTTACCTGCTGGACATGCCAAAATCACCAGCCGGCTATGCCAGAACGACTTGCCGGACACTCCGGAATCACCCACCGGGCATGCCGGAGCCACCTCTCAGACTCGCCGGAAGCACGTGCCGGACACGCCGGAACCACCTATTGGACAGACCGGAACCACCTGACGGACCCATCTGAAACACCTGCTGAGCACGCCGGAACAACCTGCTCGACTCGCTGGAGCCACCTGCGGGCCACGCCAAAATCACCAGCCGGCTATGCCAGAACCACTTGCCGGACACTCCGGAATCACCTGCGGGGCATGCCGGAACCACCTCTCAGACGTGCCACTACCATGTGCCGGACACGCCGGAAACACCTACTGGACACAACGGAACCGCCTGTCGGACACGCCTGAACCACCTGCCGAGCATGCAGGAACCACCTGCTCGACTCGCAGGACCCACCTGCCGGACACGCAAAAATCACCTGCTGGCTATGCCAGAACCGCTTGCCGGACTTTCTGGAATCACCTGCTGGGAATGCTGGACCCACCTCTCAAATGTGCCAAAATCAAGTGACGGAGACGCCCAAAGCACCTGCCGAGCTAGCCGGAAGCACCTGCTCGAATCGTCGGAACCACCTGCCGGACCTGCCTGAACAACCTGCTGAGCATGCCGGAGCCACCTGCCGGACGCGCCAAAATCACCTGCGGGCTGGGCCAGAACCACTTGGAGGACTCTCTGGGATCACCTGCCGGGCATGCCGGAACCACCTCTCAGACGTGCCAGAACCACGTGCTGGACAGGCCGGAACCACCTCCAGGACAGACCAGAACCACCTGCCGAACCAAACTGAATCACCTGCCGAGAACGCTGGAACCACCTGATCCACTGCCCGGAACCACCCGCCGGACACGTCAAAATCACCTGACGGACATGCCAAAATCTTACCTGCTGGACATGCCAAAATCACCAGCCGGCTATGCCAGAACGACTTGCCGGACACTCCGGAATCACCCACCGGGCATGCCGGAGCCACCTCTCAGACTCGCCGGAAGCACGTGCCGGACACGCCGGAACCACCTATTGGACAGACCGGAACCACCTGACGGACCCATCTGAAACACCTGCTGAGCACGCCGGAACAACCTGCTCGACTCGCTGGAGCCACCTGCGGGCCACGCCAAAATCACCAGCCGGCTATGCCAGAACCACTTGCCGGACACTCCGGAATCACCTGCGGGGCATGCCGGAACCACCTCTCAGACGTGCCACTACCATGTGCCGGACACGCCGGAAACACCTACTGGACACAACGGAACCGCCTGTCGGACACGCCTGAACCACCTGCCGAGCATGCAGGAACCACCTGCTCGACTCGCAGGACCCACCTGCCGGACACGCAAAAATCACCTGCTGGCTATGCCAGAACCGCTTGCCGGACTTTCTGGAATCACCTGCTGGGAATGCTGGACCCACCTCTCAAATGTGCCAAAATCAAGTGACGGAGACGCCCAAAGCACCTGCCGAGCTAGCCGGAAGCACCTGCTCGAATCGTCGGAACCACCTGCCGGACCTGCCTGAACAACCTGCTGAGCATGCCGGAGCCACCTGCCGGACGCGCCAAAATCACCTGCGGGCTGGGCCAGAACCACTTGGAGGACTCTCTGGGATCACCTGCCGGGCATGCCGGAACCACCTCTCAGACGTGCCAGAACCACGTGCTGGACAGGCCGGAACCACCTCCAGGACAGACCAGAACCACCTGCCGAACCAAACTGAATCACCTGCCGAGAACGCTGGAACCACCTGATCCACTGCCCGGAACCACCCGCCGGACACGTCAAAATCACCTGACGGACATGCCAAAATCTTACCTGCTGGACATGCCAAAATCACCAGCCGGCTATGCCAGAACGACTTGCCGGACACTCCGGAATCACCCACCGGGCATGCCGGAGCCACCTCTCAGACTCGCCGGAAGCACGTGCCGGACACGCCGGAACCACCTATTGGACAGACCGGAACCACCTGACGGACCCATCTGAAACACCTGCTGAGCACGCCGGAACAACCTGCTCGACTCGCTGGAGCCACCTGCGGGCCACGCCAAAATCACCAGCCGGCTATGCCAGAACCACTTGCCGGACACTCCGGAATCACCTGCGGGGCATGCCGGAACCACCTCTCAGACGTGCCACTACCATGTGCCGGACACGCCGGAAACACCTACTGGACACAACGGAACCGCCTGTCGGACACGCCTGAACCACCTGCCGAGCATGCAGGAACCACCTGCTCGACTCGCAGGACCCACCTGCCGGACACGCAAAAATCACCTGCTGGCTATGCCAGAACCGCTTGCCGGACTTTCTGGAATCACCTGCTGGGAATGCTGGACCCACCTCTCAAATGTGCCAAAATCAAGTGACGGAGACGCCCAAAGCACCTGCCGAGCTAGCCGGAAGCACCTGCTCGAATCGTCGGAACCACCTGCCGGACCTGCCTGAACAACCTGCTGAGCATGCCGGAGCCACCTGCCGGACGCGCCAAAATCACCTGCGGGCTGGGCCAGAACCACTTGGAGGACTCTCTGGGATCACCTGCCGGGCATGCCGGAACCACCTCTCAGACGTGCCAGAACCACGTGCTGGACAGGCCGGAACCACCTCCAGGACAGACCAGAACCACCTGCCGAACCAAACTGAATCACCTGCCGAGAACGCTGGAACCACCTGATCCACTGCCCGGAACCACCCGCCGGACACGTCAAAATCACCTGACGGACATGCCAAAATCTTACCTGCTGGACATGCCAAAATCACCAGCCGGCTATGCCAGAACGACTTGCCGGACACTCCGGAATCACCCACCGGGCATGCCGGAGCCACCTCTCAGACTCGCCGGAAGCACGTGCCGGACACGCCGGAACCACCTATTGGACAGACCGGAACCACCTGACGGACCCATCTGAAACACCTGCTGAGCACGCCGGAACAACCTGCTCGACTCGCTGGAGCCACCTGCGGGCCACGCCAAAATCACCAGCCGGCTATGCCAGAACCACTTGCCGGACACTCCGGAATCACCTGCGGGGCATGCCGGAACCACCTCTCAGACGTGCCACTACCATGTGCCGGACACGCCGGAAACACCTACTGGACACAACGGAACCGCCTGTCGGACACGCCTGAACCACCTGCCGAGCATGCAGGAACCACCTGCTCGACTCGCAGGACCCACCTGCCGGACACGCAAAAATCACCTGCTGGCTATGCCAGAACCGCTTGCCGGACTTTCTGGAATCACCTGCTGGGAATGCTGGACCCACCTCTCAAATGTGCCAAAATCAAGTGACGGAGACGCCCAAAGCACCTGCCGAGCTAGCCGGAAGCACCTGCTCGAATCGTCGGAACCACCTGCCGGACCTGCCTGAACAACCTGCTGAGCATGCCGGAGCCACCTGCCGGACGCGCCAAAATCACCTGCGGGCTGGGCCAGAACCACTTGGAGGACTCTCTGGGATCACCTGCCGGGCATGCCGGAACCACCTCTCAGACGTGCCAGAACCACGTGCTGGACAGGCCGGAACCACCTCCAGGACAGACCAGAACCACCTGCCGAACCAAACTGAATCACCTGCCGAGAACGCTGGAACCACCTGATCCACTGCCCGGAACCACCCGCCGGACACGTCAAAATCACCTGACGGACATGCCAAAATCTTACCTGCTGGACATGCCAAAATCACCAGCCGGCTATGCCAGAACGACTTGCCGGACACTCCGGAATCACCCACCGGGCATGCCGGAGCCACCTCTCAGACTCGCCGGAAGCACGTGCCGGACACGCCGGAACCACCTATTGGACAGACCGGAACCACCTGACGGACCCATCTGAAACACCTGCTGAGCACGCCGGAACAACCTGCTCGACTCGCTGGAGCCACCTGCGGGCCACGCCAAAATCACCAGCCGGCTATGCCAGAACCACTTGCCGGACACTCCGGAATCACCTGCGGGGCATGCCGGAACCACCTCTCAGACGTGCCACTACCATGTGCCGGACACGCCGGAAACACCTACTGGACACAACGGAACCGCCTGTCGGACACGCCTGAACCACCTGCCGAGCATGCAGGAACCACCTGCTCGACTCGCAGGACCCACCTGCCGGACACGCAAAAATCACCTGCTGGCTATGCCAGAACCGCTTGCCGGACTTTCTGGAATCACCTGCTGGGAATGCTGGACCCACCTCTCAAATGTGCCAAAATCAAGTGACGGAGACGCCCAAAGCACCTGCCGAGCTAGCCGGAAGCACCTGCTCGAATCGTCGGAACCACCTGCCGGACCTGCCTGAACAACCTGCTGAGCATGCCGGAGCCACCTGCCGGACGCGCCAAAATCACCTGCGGGCTGGGCCAGAACCACTTGGAGGACTCTCTGGGATCACCTGCCGGGCATGCCGGAACCACCTCTCAGACGTGCCAGAACCACGTGCTGGACAGGCCGGAACCACCTCCAGGACAGACCAGAACCACCTGCCGAACCAAACTGAATCACCTGCCGAGAACGCTGGAACCACCTGATCCACTGCCCGGAACCACCCGCCGGACACGTCAAAATCACCTGACGGACATGCCAAAATCTTACCTGCTGGACATGCCAAAATCACCAGCCGGCTATGCCAGAACGACTTGCCGGACACTCCGGAATCACCCACCGGGCATGCCGGAGCCACCTCTCAGACTCGCCGGAAGCACGTGCCGGACACGCCGGAACCACCTATTGGACAGACCGGAACCACCTGACGGACCCATCTGAAACACCTGCTGAGCACGCCGGAACAACCTGCTCGACTCGCTGGAGCCACCTGCGGGCCACGCCAAAATCACCAGCCGGCTATGCCAGAACCACTTGCCGGACACTCCGGAATCACCTGCGGGGCATGCCGGAACCACCTCTCAGACGTGCCACTACCATGTGCCGGACACGCCGGAAACACCTACTGGACACAACGGAACCGCCTGTCGGACACGCCTGAACCACCTGCCGAGCATGCAGGAACCACCTGCTCGACTCGCAGGACCCACCTGCCGGACACGCAAAAATCACCTGCTGGCTATGCCAGAACCGCTTGCCGGACTTTCTGGAATCACCTGCTGGGAATGCTGGACCCACCTCTCAAATGTGCCAAAATCAAGTGACGGAGACGCCCAAAGCACCTGCCGAGCTAGCCGGAAGCACCTGCTCGAATCGTCGGAACCACCTGCCGGACCTGCCTGAACAACCTGCTGAGCATGCCGGAGCCACCTGCCGGACGCGCCAAAATCACCTGCGGGCTGGGCCAGAACCACTTGGAGGACTCTCTGGGATCACCTGCCGGGCATGCCGGAACCACCTCTCAGACGTGCCAGAACCACGTGCTGGACAGGCCGGAACCACCTCCAGGACAGACCAGAACCACCTGCCGAACCAAACTGAATCACCTGCCGAGAACGCTGGAACCACCTGATCCACTGCCCGGAACCACCCGCCGGACACGTCAAAATCACCTGACGGACATGCCAAAATCTTACCTGCTGGACATGCCAAAATCACCAGCCGGCTATGCCAGAACGACTTGCCGGACACTCCGGAATCACCCACCGGGCATGCCGGAGCCACCTCTCAGACTCGCCGGAAGCACGTGCCGGACACGCCGGAACCACCTATTGGACAGACCGGAACCACCTGACGGACCCATCTGAAACACCTGCTGAGCACGCCGGAACAACCTGCTCGACTCGCTGGAGCCACCTGCGGGCCACGCCAAAATCACCAGCCGGCTATGCCAGAACCACTTGCCGGACACTCCGGAATCACCTGCGGGGCATGCCGGAACCACCTCTCAGACGTGCCACTACCATGTGCCGGACACGCCGGAAACACCTACTGGACACAACGGAACCGCCTGTCGGACACGCCTGAACCACCTGCCGAGCATGCAGGAACCACCTGCTCGACTCGCAGGACCCACCTGCCGGACACGCAAAAATCACCTGCTGGCTATGCCAGAACCGCTTGCCGGACTTTCTGGAATCACCTGCTGGGAATGCTGGACCCACCTCTCAAATGTGCCAAAATCAAGTGACGGAGACGCCCAAAGCACCTGCCGAGCTAGCCGGAAGCACCTGCTCGAATCGTCGGAACCACCTGCCGGACCTGCCTGAACAACCTGCTGAGCATGCCGGAGCCACCTGCCGGACGCGCCAAAATCACCTGCGGGCTGGGCCAGAACCACTTGGAGGACTCTCTGGGATCACCTGCCGGGCATGCCGGAACCACCTCTCAGACGTGCCAGAACCACGTGCTGGACAGGCCGGAACCACCTCCAGGACAGACCAGAACCACCTGCCGAACCAAACTGAATCACCTGCCGAGAACGCTGGAACCACCTGATCCACTGCCCGGAACCACCCGCCGGACACGTCAAAATCACCTGACGGACATGCCAAAATCTTACCTGCTGGACATGCCAAAATCACCAGCCGGCTATGCCAGAACGACTTGCCGGACACTCCGGAATCACCCACCGGGCATGCCGGAGCCACCTCTCAGACTCGCCGGAAGCACGTGCCGGACACGCCGGAACCACCTATTGGACAGACCGGAACCACCTGACGGACCCATCTGAAACACCTGCTGAGCACGCCGGAACAACCTGCTCGACTCGCTGGAGCCACCTGCGGGCCACGCCAAAATCACCAGCCGGCTATGCCAGAACCACTTGCCGGACACTCCGGAATCACCTGCGGGGCATGCCGGAACCACCTCTCAGACGTGCCACTACCATGTGCCGGACACGCCGGAAACACCTACTGGACACAACGGAACCGCCTGTCGGACACGCCTGAACCACCTGCCGAGCATGCAGGAACCACCTGCTCGACTCGCAGGACCCACCTGCCGGACACGCAAAAATCACCTGCTGGCTATGCCAGAACCGCTTGCCGGACTTTCTGGAATCACCTGCTGGGAATGCTGGACCCACCTCTCAAATGTGCCAAAATCAAGTGACGGAGACGCCCAAAGCACCTGCCGAGCTAGCCGGAAGCACCTGCTCGAATCGTCGGAACCACCTGCCGGACCTGCCTGAACAACCTGCTGAGCATGCCGGAGCCACCTGCCGGACGCGCCAAAATCACCTGCGGGCTGGGCCAGAACCACTTGGAGGACTCTCTGGGATCACCTGCCGGGCATGCCGGAACCACCTCTCAGACGTGCCAGAACCACGTGCTGGACAGGCCGGAACCACCTCCAGGACAGACCAGAACCACCTGCCGAACCAAACTGAATCACCTGCCGAGAACGCTGGAACCACCTGATCCACTGCCCGGAACCACCCGCCGGACACGTCAAAATCACCTGACGGACATGCCAAAATCTTACCTGCTGGACATGCCAAAATCACCAGCCGGCTATGCCAGAACGACTTGCCGGACACTCCGGAATCACCCACCGGGCATGCCGGAGCCACCTCTCAGACTCGCCGGAAGCACGTGCCGGACACGCCGGAACCACCTATTGGACAGACCGGAACCACCTGACGGACCCATCTGAAACACCTGCTGAGCACGCCGGAACAACCTGCTCGACTCGCTGGAGCCACCTGCGGGCCACGCCAAAATCACCAGCCGGCTATGCCAGAACCACTTGCCGGACACTCCGGAATCACCTGCGGGGCATGCCGGAACCACCTCTCAGACGTGCCACTACCATGTGCCGGACACGCCGGAAACACCTACTGGACACAACGGAACCGCCTGTCGGACACGCCTGAACCACCTGCCGAGCATGCAGGAACCACCTGCTCGACTCGCAGGACCCACCTGCCGGACACGCAAAAATCACCTGCTGGCTATGCCAGAACCGCTTGCCGGACTTTCTGGAATCACCTGCTGGGAATGCTGGACCCACCTCTCAAATGTGCCAAAATCAAGTGACGGAGACGCCCAAAGCACCTGCCGAGCTAGCCGGAAGCACCTGCTCGAATCGTCGGAACCACCTGCCGGACCTGCCTGAACAACCTGCTGAGCATGCCGGAGCCACCTGCCGGACGCGCCAAAATCACCTGCGGGCTGGGCCAGAACCACTTGGAGGACTCTCTGGGATCACCTGCCGGGCATGCCGGAACCACCTCTCAGACGTGCCAGAACCACGTGCTGGACAGGCCGGAACCACCTCCAGGACAGACCAGAACCACCTGCCGAACCAAACTGAATCACCTGCCGAGAACGCTGGAACCACCTGATCCACTGCCCGGAACCACCCGCCGGACACGTCAAAATCACCTGACGGACATGCCAAAATCTTACCTGCTGGACATGCCAAAATCACCAGCCGGCTATGCCAGAACGACTTGCCGGACACTCCGGAATCACCCACCGGGCATGCCGGAGCCACCTCTCAGACTCGCCGGAAGCACGTGCCGGACACGCCGGAACCACCTATTGGACAGACCGGAACCACCTGACGGACCCATCTGAAACACCTGCTGAGCACGCCGGAACAACCTGCTCGACTCGCTGGAGCCACCTGCGGGCCACGCCAAAATCACCAGCCGGCTATGCCAGAACCACTTGCCGGACACTCCGGAATCACCTGCGGGGCATGCCGGAACCACCTCTCAGACGTGCCACTACCATGTGCCGGACACGCCGGAAACACCTACTGGACACAACGGAACCGCCTGTCGGACACGCCTGAACCACCTGCCGAGCATGCAGGAACCACCTGCTCGACTCGCAGGACCCACCTGCCGGACACGCAAAAATCACCTGCTGGCTATGCCAGAACCGCTTGCCGGACTTTCTGGAATCACCTGCTGGGAATGCTGGACCCACCTCTCAAATGTGCCAAAATCAAGTGACGGAGACGCCCAAAGCACCTGCCGAGCTAGCCGGAAGCACCTGCTCGAATCGTCGGAACCACCTGCCGGACCTGCCTGAACAACCTGCTGAGCATGCCGGAGCCACCTGCCGGACGCGCCAAAATCACCTGCGGGCTGGGCCAGAACCACTTGGAGGACTCTCTGGGATCACCTGCCGGGCATGCCGGAACCACCTCTCAGACGTGCCAGAACCACGTGCTGGACAGGCCGGAACCACCTCCAGGACAGACCAGAACCACCTGCCGAACCAAACTGAATCACCTGCCGAGAACGCTGGAACCACCTGATCCACTGCCCGGAACCACCCGCCGGACACGTCAAAATCACCTGACGGACATGCCAAAATCTTACCTGCTGGACATGCCAAAATCACCAGCCGGCTATGCCAGAACGACTTGCCGGACACTCCGGAATCACCCACCGGGCATGCCGGAGCCACCTCTCAGACTCGCCGGAAGCACGTGCCGGACACGCCGGAACCACCTATTGGACAGACCGGAACCACCTGACGGACCCATCTGAAACACCTGCTGAGCACGCCGGAACAACCTGCTCGACTCGCTGGAGCCACCTGCGGGCCACGCCAAAATCACCAGCCGGCTATGCCAGAACCACTTGCCGGACACTCCGGAATCACCTGCGGGGCATGCCGGAACCACCTCTCAGACGTGCCACTACCATGTGCCGGACACGCCGGAAACACCTACTGGACACAACGGAACCGCCTGTCGGACACGCCTGAACCACCTGCCGAGCATGCAGGAACCACCTGCTCGACTCGCAGGACCCACCTGCCGGACACGCAAAAATCACCTGCTGGCTATGCCAGAACCGCTTGCCGGACTTTCTGGAATCACCTGCTGGGAATGCTGGACCCACCTCTCAAATGTGCCAAAATCAAGTGACGGAGACGCCCAAAGCACCTGCCGAGCTAGCCGGAAGCACCTGCTCGAATCGTCGGAACCACCTGCCGGACCTGCCTGAACAACCTGCTGAGCATGCCGGAGCCACCTGCCGGACGCGCCAAAATCACCTGCGGGCTGGGCCAGAACCACTTGGAGGACTCTCTGGGATCACCTGCCGGGCATGCCGGAACCACCTCTCAGACGTGCCAGAACCACGTGCTGGACAGGCCGGAACCACCTCCAGGACAGACCAGAACCACCTGCCGAACCAAACTGAATCACCTGCCGAGAACGCTGGAACCACCTGATCCACTGCCCGGAACCACCCGCCGGACACGTCAAAATCACCTGACGGACATGCCAAAATCTTACCTGCTGGACATGCCAAAATCACCAGCCGGCTATGCCAGAACGACTTGCCGGACACTCCGGAATCACCCACCGGGCATGCCGGAGCCACCTCTCAGACTCGCCGGAAGCACGTGCCGGACACGCCGGAACCACCTATTGGACAGACCGGAACCACCTGACGGACCCATCTGAAACACCTGCTGAGCACGCCGGAACAACCTGCTCGACTCGCTGGAGCCACCTGCGGGCCACGCCAAAATCACCAGCCGGCTATGCCAGAACCACTTGCCGGACACTCCGGAATCACCTGCGGGGCATGCCGGAACCACCTCTCAGACGTGCCACTACCATGTGCCGGACACGCCGGAAACACCTACTGGACACAACGGAACCGCCTGTCGGACACGCCTGAACCACCTGCCGAGCATGCAGGAACCACCTGCTCGACTCGCAGGACCCACCTGCCGGACACGCAAAAATCACCTGCTGGCTATGCCAGAACCGCTTGCCGGACTTTCTGGAATCACCTGCTGGGAATGCTGGACCCACCTCTCAAATGTGCCAAAATCAAGTGACGGAGACGCCCAAAGCACCTGCCGAGCTAGCCGGAAGCACCTGCTCGAATCGTCGGAACCACCTGCCGGACCTGCCTGAACAACCTGCTGAGCATGCCGGAGCCACCTGCCGGACGCGCCAAAATCACCTGCGGGCTGGGCCAGAACCACTTGGAGGACTCTCTGGGATCACCTGCCGGGCATGCCGGAACCACCTCTCAGACGTGCCAGAACCACGTGCTGGACAGGCCGGAACCACCTCCAGGACAGACCAGAACCACCTGCCGAACCAAACTGAATCACCTGCCGAGAACGCTGGAACCACCTGATCCACTGCCCGGAACCACCCGCCGGACACGTCAAAATCACCTGACGGACATGCCAAAATCTTACCTGCTGGACATGCCAAAATCACCAGCCGGCTATGCCAGAACGACTTGCCGGACACTCCGGAATCACCCACCGGGCATGCCGGAGCCACCTCTCAGACTCGCCGGAAGCACGTGCCGGACACGCCGGAACCACCTATTGGACAGACCGGAACCACCTGACGGACCCATCTGAAACACCTGCTGAGCACGCCGGAACAACCTGCTCGACTCGCTGGAGCCACCTGCGGGCCACGCCAAAATCACCAGCCGGCTATGCCAGAACCACTTGCCGGACACTCCGGAATCACCTGCGGGGCATGCCGGAACCACCTCTCAGACGTGCCACTACCATGTGCCGGACACGCCGGAAACACCTACTGGACACAACGGAACCGCCTGTCGGACACGCCTGAACCACCTGCCGAGCATGCAGGAACCACCTGCTCGACTCGCAGGACCCACCTGCCGGACACGCAAAAATCACCTGCTGGCTATGCCAGAACCGCTTGCCGGACTTTCTGGAATCACCTGCTGGGAATGCTGGACCCACCTCTCAAATGTGCCAAAATCAAGTGACGGAGACGCCCAAAGCACCTGCCGAGCTAGCCGGAAGCACCTGCTCGAATCGTCGGAACCACCTGCCGGACCTGCCTGAACAACCTGCTGAGCATGCCGGAGCCACCTGCCGGACGCGCCAAAATCACCTGCGGGCTGGGCCAGAACCACTTGGAGGACTCTCTGGATCACCTGCCGGGCATGCCGGAACCACCTCTCAGACGTGCCAGAACCACGTGCTGGACAGGCCGGAACCACCTCCAGGACAGACCAGAACCACCTGCCGAACCAAACTGAATCACCTGCCGAGAACGCTGGAACCACCTGATCCACTGCCCGGAACCACCCGCCGGACACGTCAAAATCACCTGACGGACATGCCAAAATCTTACCTGCTGGACATGCCAAAATCACCAGCCGGCTATGCCAGAACGACTTGCCGGACACTCCGGAATCACCACCGGGCATGCCGGAGCCACCTCTCAGACTCGCCGGAAGCACGTGCCGGACACGCCGGAACCACCTATTGGACAGACCGGAACCACCTGACGGACCCATCTGAAACACCTGCTGAGCACGCCGAACAACCTGCTCGACTCGCTGGAGCCACCTGCGGG